>NC_056732.1:1604433322-1604443322 GCF_019279795.1 Protopterus annectens
TGCATGGGTTTTCCCACTGGTTAGCTATGGTTAATGCAGCTTAAATGGTAATAGAGGATTAAAAGCAAGATATCTGCAAATGAAGCAGTATAGCAATAGTGTAGTTGGCAGAGCATTCAGCTTAGGAGCAGTCATTCCTGGTTTGAGTCCCACTGCAGCATATTCCATTTTCCATGTCAAATCACATAATGACCAATATTTTTAGTTGCATAACCCACTAAATAGCATATATTTGTGAACTGGAATACTGCATTAAATGCAGATGTGAGGTGTCAGTGTCATAATGTTGCAAAGTCCACAGATAATCACAAGTCCCCCATACAATATATGTACACAGGAATCAGGGATACAAATGCAAGGTCAAATGTGTAATGAATGATAACTCCATACAACTTCTAAATCCCCCACCTTCCGAAGAACCATTAGACATTACTGTCTAAATTACTGCAGTAGTAAGCGAGAGTAAGCACTAGTAAGCAAGTGTAAACATTATTAAGCACCAGTAAGTGGGTTTAAGCCCATTTGCATGGGGGTAAGCAATGTGCACAAAGGTTAAGTAGTATGGAAGCTAACTCTCTGTAAGCAGTAGAACTAAAAAACCACACCAACCAGTGAAAACAAAAACGCTAAGGGAGCACACCACCAAAGTCAAGTCCTTCACGGATGCAGTACAAACGCTGTAAAAATCCAGATGCCAAATGGGATAGAGCAACGGAAACTTTGTAAAATAAACGTAAGAACTTTTTATTTTAAACAAGCACTTTCGGAAGGCTTCGTATCCTTCCTTCCTCAGACGAAAACAAAACACTGAATTACAACACACCTCCATGTTAAATAGGGTGACAATTATTCAATTAACAACCTCTCAATTGAGGTTCGTCACATACTAATCTTCTAAAAGTTGTTCAAAAATTGTTAAAGAACGGCTTGTTTAAATACATAATAACTAATATCATATAAAAAGCGTGAATCCTACCCTATCTACACTATAAACCTACAACCCTATCATGAACCTATCAACAAACAATATATTCAAGTTAAACAATGATTTTTAAAAACAGTGAAAATGCATATACATTAATTCTGTATACTCGGGTCAACTACAAATCTGTTGAGCATATAGGACTAATGTTGTCACTCCAGTCGTCAAGAACGATTAATTTATCTGAATATTCCTCGATACGCGTTTCAGGTCCCTGAAAATAAATAGACCTTATCATCTAAAAATGCCCATATGTCAATACATATATTAAATGTGACGAGAGTGAAGATGTTGACAAGGTATACCCAATATGTATACCTATGTAAAAATAAAAAATAATGATGATAAAAATAATTTAAAATATACAGGAGTCTCTTACGTACTCCAAAATATTAATTGTACCTGTAGGTAATGTTTATATATAAAAAACTATCAGGTTAAAATAAATTATGTTTAACTATTAAGAAAAATCCAAATAAATAATAAATAGGTAAACATAATAAATTGTGATTCAATAACCAATACCACACGTACTGTGGTGTTCACCCCTAAAACATGTGTGTGAATACAAACAGAATATAAAACTGAATTGCCTTAAATTAAACTATTGTACCCACATATAAACATAACTGTAAAAATGTTATGTATACTATACTCCACCTATAGTTTAAAACATGAATCACTATCTCCTTAAGGCTAAAAGTTTTAGTATACAGGTCAAAGAAATAGATTCGTTTAGACCCGGGTATGTATTTCTTAACGGGTTGTTAATTGAATAATTGTCACCCTATTTAACATGGAGGTGTGTTGTAATTCAGTGTTTTGTTTTCGTCTGAGGAAGGAAGGATACAAAGCCTTCCGAAAGTGCTTGTTTAAAATAAAAAGTTCTTACGTTTATTTTACAAAGTTTCCGTTGCTCTATCCCATTTGGCATCTGGATTTTTACAGCGTTTGTATTGCATCCGTGAAGGACTTGACTTTGGTGGTGTGCTCCCTTAGCGTTTTTGTTTCAACTCTCTGTAAGCATATTTAACCAAAGGTTGGCAGTGCTTACCCTCGTGCAAACCCACGCAAACCCACTTACAAGGGCTTAAAAGTGCCTTAATCACTCTGTATCCAACAGCCACTGTCCTACCCAGTAACAAAATGAGCAGCCTTGCAAGTCCTGAACCCAGGACCCTATACACTATAGTCACAGTCGTTAACCACCAAGTCATCACAGCACTACATAAGACTGAGGTATCACCAAACAAATCCTCACTATAGTAAAATCAAACTGAACATGTGAAAGGAATCAGTATACAGTCATATGTTCTATAACCTACTATATAACAAAAATATGTGAACTGGAGTACTGAAGTAATCCCAGATGTGATGTGCAAGTGTAATAGTGTTGAAGCCGCCCATTAAACACAAGACCCCATACAATGTACATACACATGAATTATGGATACCAGACATATATATAACATGTAATGAATAATAAATCAATGCCAATGCCAAAAAGCAAATATAATGCTACGCTAAGCATTGCACAGGCCAGCTTAGTAGTTCTAAGCAATGTGTTGGCCAGCTAACTCAATTTGCCTAGTGGTATACCCCTGCAAACATTGCCAACCTTAGGTAAGCAGGTTTGCCCATAGCTTAGCCTTTTCAAAACCATCCAGTCATGGCAAAGTGCAGGAAATCAGCCCTACGTAAACTCAACAGATGGGCATACATCTCATAACTGGATGTAGCTTCCCCTTGCAGGCACCATGTCAGGACTGGGAGAGGGAGTGAGCTTTCAGGCACAGTGCTGGGGCATACAGGAGTCCAGAGTCATGGCAGGACTCCTTGTCAAAGACCATGAGCAGAGACTGCTGCAGGGCCAGTACCAGGATTCCCAATATAATATGGAAGGCTGGGCCCATCTCACCTGTGACCTCACCAGTACCACTGGCATACCCCAAACTGGTGAGCAGGTTAGGCATTACGATGCTGACCTGAAGCAGTGGAAGGGGTATCTCTTAGATCAGTGGATCCAAGAGGCGAGGACAGCAGGAGAGGTCCCAGCTGTGTGTAAGTATCACTCCACTATCTGTTTATTAATTGCCAACTCATGTATTTTATGGATAGTTATGGCTAAATATTCCTCTTATGTCCTTCACAGTGGCAAGTGAGCGGGCCGCAAACCAGGAGGCCCATGGATGTTGTTTGGAGAGGTTGCGACTCGAGGCAGGTTAGTAATACTCTTGCATATACTGTCATAGGAAATAAATCTAAAGGTATTAGTAAGTTAATTACCAGTATAAAACCTGTATTGTTTAAGGCAAGTACTGCATACACCAGAGAATATGGCAGGAAGAGTCTCATATAGGTTGTATGTAAATAAAAGCATAGTAGCATGACAGTAAAGTTCTAACTGCTGGACTGCATGTGTTTACTTTGGTATCATATGGTAATATAGATTTACAATCGCCTAATAGTACTTTTGTATTAAGCACTGTTACCCACACTGTGCAACATAAATAAAATGTGTAGGAATATCTGTATATGACTGGTGTAATCCCTAGAGGTCATTTAGAACAACTGAGAGAGACATAGACAGAAAACAGTGAAAAGACTGACAACAAAATCAAAATAGCACATGCAACTGAAATGTGAACTGTTGTATTTTTAGCACACACTGCCATGCTTCAAATCCTGGGAGTGGTAGTAGTCTGCATACAGAATCATACCCACAACTGTACAGATATGTCCAGAATGTCCAGTAAACTGGCCCATATATGCTGCCTGTCACTCTGTCCCCCTGGGAAATCAGTGGGATGATCCCAGACATATAGGCAGCAAACAAGAAATACAACTGATTGTCACACATCTATAAGAACAAACCTGTCGCTCTATCAACTCCCCAAACTGTTATGAGAGTAATAAGCCAAGTATGTCCCATCTACACCCCCATGTTGTCAAGCTGTGCCCAAAGTGTGTACAGTAACAGAGTGAGATGTATGTGCATAACAGTAATGTGGAATTTGGTACTTTGTGTGGCAACATTCAGGTAGTGCTAACAAACACTGGTCCCACAGGTCCATCAGATACGAAAACTGTGCCCAGAAATAAAAGAATGACACCCTGTACTGGTACTGTTTACTTTGGTATTGTATGGCATTGTGAGTGTTGCAGTTACTCTGAATAAAAAGGTATTACTCATCACTCTCACCCACACTGTGCTACATAATATCATTGTCTAGGAAATCCTGTATAAGAGTGTTGTAATACAAGGTCAGAATGTAAAACCACAGGAGAATTATAAGACAGAAATCAGATAAGAGATATACAGGAATATCTATATAGCACACACAACTGTGATCGACAGTGTTTTAGTTTTAGCAGAGAGAGCCATGGTCTGAATCCTCAAAGTGGAAGTAGGTTGCATACAGAATCATACCCCACAGCCATCCAGATAAGTCCCGAATGTCCAGTATATTGGCCCATATCTGCTGCCTGTCACCCTGTCCCCCTGGGAAATCAGTGGGATGATCCCAGATGTTTAGGCAGCAAATAGTAAATACAACTGATTGACACATATCTATAAGAACAAACCTGCCACACTAGCAACTCCCAAAATGTTATGAGAGTAATAAGCCACGTATGTCCCATCCACACCCCCATATTGTCAAGCTGTGACCAGAGTGTGTACAGTAACAGAGTGAGATGTATGTGCATACTACTAATGTGAAATCTGTACTTTGTGTGGCAACATTGAGGTAGTGCTAACAAACATTGCTCCTACAGGTATGTCAGATACGAACACTGTGCCGAGAAATAAAAGTGTGATACCCTGTACTGGTACTGTTTATTCTGGCATTGTATGACATTGCGGATGTTGCAGTTGCTCTGAATAATAAGGTATCACTGACCACTGTCACCCACACTGTGCTACATAATATAACTGTCTAGGAAATCCTTTATAAGAGTGTTGTAAGTCACTAAAGGTTGAAGAGGGCAATAGTCTACATATATCCTGATTCACCTGCATGTGGTCAAGACATGGCCAGAGTCTGTGCAAAAAGAGATGGACAGGTATGTGCATAACATCAACCTGAAATCTGGGAGTATGTGTAGAAACAGTTAGTTAGTGTTAAACAATTCATCCACAGCTATACCAGGTAAGAGATGTATACTGCAGGTAAAACCAGTCCATGTATATAGTTATTGACAGCCATATCACTGTCCAAACTAAGGCAATAAGGTAGTGTAGTAATACTTGTAAGGTACAGATAACAGCACTGACTAGGAAAGTAATGCAAACTACAGGAATATACTAGTTGTTAATTCACATCTTTCTCTCCCCCCCACCATATCTCCAACAGTACACTAAATACCCACCTCGACTGGTACGTGATGACTCCACAGTAATGTTGGGACATATGCCCTATTGTTTGATAATTATTTAAATCTGTTTCTATGCATGTGCTATGTTGAAATACTCCAACACTGGTGGCATGGTGCCATCGAAGTACCTGTATGCTGTTGTTATTACCACTGTGGTCCCATATATGCATGTGTTCCGTTTGCTGTGCAACTCTTCTATAGCTGGTGTCTGGGTTAATGGGAATATCTATGCATGCTGTTATACCTAATCCTGGAATGTGTTGACTATTACTAATTCACATATGTTGATAAACCAGAAACACCATGGCACGTTTGGAAAGGCCGGCCCCGGCGGACCCACCTGTCCCACCACAGCTGGCCATGGCACTGGGCCCCAGCAAGTCTGGGGCCCAACCCGGGACCTCCTCTTCCATTGGTCCTGCACCACCTTCAGGTGGAACCACCACAGAAGTTGGAGCTCACCCCCCCGGAAGCAGGCAGGGACAGGAACCTGACACCCTTCACCAGGTCCGGGTCATGGTGCATAGAGAGTTCCGCAGGGAGGTCAGAGATCTGCTATGCAAGCTTGAGGGCCACATGTCATGACTAAAGGGTCAGCCTGGCTTTCCAACTCAGCCCTCAGCACAGCTACCTTCGAGGCTGTGAAGGTGCAGTGGTGACTGCCCATGGGTGGGGACCTCGGTCCCACTGTTTCCACTAGGGGACTCATGGGCTTCCGATTTCCCAACACCCCTCCTCATCAAGGTGTTTAGCCCTCACATGTGTCATATCTGCCCCAGTATGTGTCTTGTTTGTCTTTCCTGTTAACCTACCCAACCTACCTCCTCAAATATATCTACTATCCCTTCTCAACATCCCACTCTCACCTGAAGAAAAAAGGGCAATCTGTTCCCAAATAAAATATTGCCCCATACATAGCTGTCCATTTCGCACATGTAAGCTGATCTAATTGGCCTCACAACATACTGTTGTCCTCATCCCTCACTCAGGGGGTTTGAGTGTCCAAATCTACCTACAAATTCAGTGTATATGCACAGCTGTTGCTGTAGAGGAAATGGGCAGCTATAGACCTTCCCTACACCCTCCTGCACATCCCTAGCTATTTTCTCTACCGTCTTTCCCTCTTTGTGCCCATTTTTCACCACTTTCCTATCAACCCTTTTTTTCTTCTAAAGAAATTAGCACAGGGGTAAGCAGGTGTAAGCACTTTTACGTAGCAGCAAATGGCTGTAAGCTTGCTTGCATGGGGGTAATCAATGCCTACACAGGTTAAGCAACTGAGAAGCTAAATCAGTATACGAAACTGTAACCAGAAGTTAGCAGTGCTGAACTCCGCGGAAACTCGCACAAACCTGCTTACAACTGCTTAAAAGTGCCTTCATCCCTCAGTATCCAATGGCCCTTGTTCTGCCCAGCAACAAAATAAACAGCCTTTGCAAGGCTCAAACCCAGGACCATGCAGACCATAACTAAAGTGATTTACCACTAAGCCATGTCAGCTATAAATAACCCTGATGCTTTCACAAACATATCATTCAGCCGATTCATTCAACAGTACCGAAAATGTATTTAAACATGTAGATGTGTGTGTGTGTGTGTGTGTGTGTGTGTGTGTGTGTGTGTGTGTATATTAATATCTGAATAGATATAACATATCTATATATGCATATATATATATATATATATATATATATATATATATATATACACACATATATACATACATATGTATACATCTATAGATATATATGTCTACATCTATATGTCTCTCTCTCTCTATCTATATATATATCCAAAAAAACAAAAACTGAAACTAATGAAAAAACAAAACGGTGTCACACGAAGCCAAGGGTTCCAAAGAGTAGTAAACGCACTTTATTCAACACAATAGAACAGCGTTTTTCGCCCCTGCAAATACAGGAGCTTCATCAGCATTTAACACAAAAAGTTCAGCCGTTTTTTTAAAAGACATTGATAAGAACCAATTAGTGATGTCACATCCTCAAAAAGGCAAGATGGATACATTTAAAGGTATATGTTACAAGAAAAGTGGTTTGACTGAAATATATTAATAACTAAAGCATGTAATAGCATGTACAGCAATATATATATATATACAAGCATAAATATATATCTATATAGGCATATACAGACATACATCTATAGATATAAAATAGAACATAAAAACATATATGTCCACATGCACCATTAATGGGGGTGAGAGGGCCCACACAACATATGTCTTGTAAGTATAGATATTCCCACCCCACAGCCAAACATGTCTGCCCTGCAATACAATACCAACTGTTGCAGATCCCATAACCAGGACCTGACCCAACATGGGCAGAAGATGTTTACAGTACTCCATCCCACCTATATGATGTCAGGCTGGTATCAGTAACATATCATGCAGTACAGTCTGGCTACCATAGGGAATGCAAAATGTGGAAGCAATCAACATTCCTCAGATACATATACATATATGTATGTATATGTATCTACATAGCTATATATATGTAACTACACATACACACACAGAGATATTTATAGGAAGATATATATGTAGAAGGTGCACACTATACGGAAAAGCAACTATGCCTACAGTTGCCACCTTACCAACTTGAAACTGCATGAGCCACCCATACAAATGACAATGGTTGCCTGCAACATATACCCACAGAGAGGTCAAAGGATATAACACCACACACAGGTTTGCATACATGGGAAAGCTTTATTTGTGTACTATTACAGTTGTATATGCCATGTTATATAGCTGTTTAGACTCTGACATACATATAAACAGAGTAATGCAACTGTGAAACAGTTACATTAATACAGAAGTCTGGAAAGGTTTACATATGTTGCTGTCCAGGCCGAGGCCTTCATGTAGTACAATAGTATAGACAAGACTTTGCCACAGGATAGCAATCAATCAACAGTAAGTAATGCAGATGTATGGTCCAGCAGCCTCTATCTAAACTCTGTACACAATCACTAGTGGGTAAAGACCTCAGTTGACACAATGGGATGTATTTGTTACATAACAAGGCATAACAGACACCATCACAATCACATTGACAAACAGAACAGTCTGTATTGCAGGAAGCAGTAGGCCTGCATTTACCCAAGGTGAATTGTATGGTAATGTACATCCAGATACCTTAAGTCAGCTTACTCCTGATACCCCCACATGTTGTAACAGCCTAGGTTAGTTATGGTGCATCCCCCCCCATAGACTGAATAATACAGGGCCATATACAACTGTTACATTCACTGGCCTCTGGAGTGCATAAGGGCACACATGTATTGTGTAGATGAAGCCTACACATATATGGACCCAACCCCACAATATATGTGGGGGTCACAACAGCAGTGAACTGATGGCAGGAATGGCAGCATGACATACTCCAGCCCTCTACATAACAACCTCTGACAGCATGTCATATGTACAAACCCTGGTATGTAGGTGGAGAACAGAGCCTGGAACACTGGCCCATATGTGAAAAACTGTTGTCGTACACTAAGCAAGTCACTAGTGTGACAGGCTAGTCTGCAATATACCCTTAGTCAGGAATATGAAGTTAGAAATAGAAATGGATGTAGCCATGTACTGATAGCACTCAACACACACATTGCCAGTGATATATCTGTCGCAAGACCTGTGTGTTGGACAGACAAAACATAACAGGCACACCTCTGGCCATCAAGTGGATAGGCCCACAGTTGAGTGCTATGCAGACAGACTGCATTCCAAGTTAACCTAGCATGTACACACAAACCCTGTAACACCGGTGCTATACAATGCATACAACAACACTACTCACACTCTGTCTGTAGTTCTGAAACCTTCTACAAATATGTAGCTGGCCTGAATATGCAGGTTCTCCTGTAAGAGGTAGGTATTGCTACCTGCTGTCTGTAACACTGCTGCTCACACACAGGAAGGATGTCCACCATACAGGAAAGGTAAAGGGACCACACCCACATGATGTAGGGATTTATAGTAGTTGGTTGCCATGACAGTAGTAATTGGAAGTACTACACAGCATGCTGCATGCAGGTAGCAAGTGGAGGACACTGATTGGTGCAGAGGCCATAACCTGATCATGTGCATCACCTACAAAAACCATGCTGCAATCTATTCAAAGCAGCTCAAGCCATATACTGGAGCGAGACCAAGATAGAGAGAGAGAGAGAATGCATGAAAGGAAAAAAAAAAAAAAAAGCACAACAGCAAAATATCCAGACGAGACATCATTCCAAAAACAGGCATGTGAAGTATATATGCATGTAATTGACTGTAGTACTTGGTCCATAATAATGGGATAGATGATGTGGAATGATTTATATGTGCCATCAGGTGTTATTGTAATGATGTTCAGCTGAACAACTGCTAAGGACAATAGAATCTGTCCCTGTGGGTAGTGGGCCATATCCATCAACCGTGCAGAGCAGCACTGGCTAAGATGTAAGCCATCATAGTGTGTGTTGTATAAAGGGAACCATGTATATTACTGTGGTCAATAGCTGGTAATGGAAGTAATGCCATAATGATGGACATGTGGGTTCCACAATCCACCTCTTGCAGGATACTCAGGTTAACCTGTATTTTAGCATGCAGGAATGCCATAGGTGTGTAAT
>NC_056732.1:1604445822-1604452924 GCF_019279795.1 Protopterus annectens
AGTGGCCCTGACAATGGCATGCAGGTGAATAGTCTGTAATGGGCCAGCAGTGATAGTGTCCACACAGGGAAAATGGCTACATACACATTGCACAAAGTGTAATACAATACAATACTTGCCTCACTGGTAGGTAAGCTGTAGCCATACCTATTGAGTTGTGTGTACAGTTTGTTGTTGCTGATATGGTGGGGGGGTGGCAGTGATGCGTATTATGAACTGTGGTAACCTTGCTGCATGACTTTCTCACACCTGTGTCCATCTTTGTCTTTCAGGCAAGATGTCACATGGAAGGTTCCGGCCTACTCAGCTACCAAGAATGACATTGTGGTAAACCACGTAATACAGCACTACCCTGTCTTATTTGGCCGGGCTGCCCATGATCAGTAGGAGCGGACTGCCCTGTGGAATGACCTAGTCCACAGGGTCAATGATGTCGGACTGCACAATTGCAGTTATGAGCAGGAACAAAATCATTCTTCTGACCTGCTTCGCAATGCCTGTCGGTGTGCTGCCACAGTCCATGAGGATCACCTCCAAACGGTGGGGGGGGGGGCATGCCATCCATCCCCCCAACACATGTAGAGGAGCTCCTAGCCTGCCTCATGGCACCTGCCCGTCAGCATAACCAACAACTGCTGGACATCTTTGCGAAGGTGGGTGCTACCCACACACCGGCCGAGGAGTGTGCAGGTAAGGCCACAGGGCACATCAGTAGACCGCAGTTGCATATACATCTGCATCTGTACAGGTAGATCATGCATATCTGACATGTCATAGATATAGTTGGTTGCTTCATAGTAGTGATAAACAGATGTGCATATGTGGTAGTATTGTGGACATGTACTGTTGATGTATTGTAATGCTACACCCACCTTTAGCAATGCCACAGGTGTGGCCACTGACTTTGCATTACTCACCCTCTTATGTAGGTTCTTCTGGTATCCCACCAAGGCAGCATCCTGTAGGTGGTGAGTATGGTTTATGTAGATGCTTGCCAATACACCGGGCATGTAATGGCTATGGTGTATTCCATGCACACATCTAACACACCTACCCAGAATGTATGCTGTACATGTGCATGTATTGTTGCTGTTAAATGCATGGCATCACAGTGTGACCATGATGGGGTATTGGAAGGGTATGTCAGGCACCTGCAAGATAACTAACATCCTGTCATTGCAGAATGTGTCCACAGGGAGTAACATAAAGGTGGGAGACATGGCCTACAGTAGGGACATGTTTGGAACAACACCCATATACAGTGCAACACCGGTGTATATACCTATAGGATAATGGCAACTGTTGCAGAGTTACACTATGGCATAATGTATTACTGTTGTCCACATCATCAGCTGGGACTAGGCTGTAACATGTGGTGTTCAGTGTTGGGACACTGCAAACTGACACACATGTCTAGGCCTTACTTGTCAAGCATCTGCAAAATGGCATGACACACCAGTGCACTGAAGCAGGGATCCTAAAGATGCTAAGAATGGCTATATCTGCACATAGTCAAGTTCAGGAACTGTGGCAGACATAACCCTACCCCCACAGCAATAGTGACAGCAGTGTGTGAACACTAAGGGATGTGCACATGAGTAGACCTTGCAATCATGCAGACTAGGTGGACATGTGTAGGGCAGACTAAACATACACTGGCAAATGCAGATGGGCTACGCTAGTATACCCCTGCCAGGAGTAGTGCCTGCTGTAGTACACATAACAATAGGTGCAACAAACCGTCATGATAAGGGTGTGCACACATATGCCCACATGGAGTGTATGCTTCACAGTCAGCATCAGCACACCTAACACATTCCGTAGACAGGGAATCGCCAGGGAATTGTTATGGCTAGGCTTGTATAGGCCCTAGGGCTGATAGCCTAGTACCAACCTATGAACCTATAAATTGCCAGGGAATTGTTATGGCTAGGCTTGTATAGGCCCTAGGGCTGATAGCCTAGTACCAACCTATGAACCTATAGACACTGCATGTTAAAGTACAGGACATATGTCACATATTGGGCTCATGTACTGTTAATATATGCAGTGATGTGGTCCCATGACAGATCAAGGAAGGGTGCGTCATATCAGTAAGGGTGTGTATATCCCCCATAACCATAATATGCTCTGGTGTCTGGTGGTTGTCAGTGTAATAGTATTGGACTGGTCATACATGATCTGCTGATGTTGACAGTTGTAAGTCAGACATCAGGCATTCACAAATTACATCTGTCCACATATCATCCCAGTTATGTGCTGCTGAAAAACATAGGGGCTGTGAGCATTAAAACTGACATAACTGACACAGTACTACTCATTCAGCAATGGGTTGTACACCTGTGAGGTGTGGTGCACAGTACATGGCAGGGTGCAGAACAGGTGCACAGCAATACTGTGTACATGGGTGCAGTGGTATCCAGGGGAACGGGCATCACCTAGTTACATAGCACATGCATCACATACATGTATACTGTTGCTAACATGGATTGACTATAGCTGCACTGCATGTTGTTGTGTACCATATCTTATGCATGTTGACAGATGGGTAATAGGAGAACTGTGTGTACTATCATTGTGCAACCTCACCAGTATGGGTGTGTGTGCATCCTGGTGGGTAGTTAGTTTGTCTGTAAGGTCACTCTGGTGAAGTGGACAGAAGTTGATGCATGTAGGATGCACGTGTGCATGTGTGTGTGTGTTTGTGTGGGTGGCCATGTATGCACATGTGTGATTGTGGGGTTGTTCATACAGCAGTGCCTCCCTTTGGGATCATGCAGTACATGGACATGGACTTCCACGTGACACACCAGGAATACTTGTCATGTATGTAATCACAGGACAGCTGATAGGATAATAAGGTCTGTAACATGGAACAGGCATTGAGAGGGATGGTAGACACCAGGTATACCCTTAATATCCCATTCAGCAGAGAGGTGACTGAGAACCCATGTATGCAGCACTATAGATGCATTGGGTAATTACTAGTCAACACCAGGGAGTGTATCCATATATTACAGTTGTCACATGATAGGCTGATTGAGCAGCATATCTGGCATGTACTGAGCAATACATACACATGACACTCCAGTGCATTATATTATGGAGTGAGTATAGTATCCCCCACATATAGGGCCCATGCTCATGCTGTCCGGACATGCACAGGGTGAACACTGAATGACAGCAGTGAGGCCATGTAAAACTACTCCACTCAGGTCAGGCAGGTAATAGAGTAACAGGTCTTGTGTTGTGATCATTTGTCTTGGGATTTAGAGGACTGATACATTAATGAGTGGTATCAGTGAGTGTATGTTACCAAGTGTGATGCAGGATGGGGAATGCATGGGAATATACATAGGAATGTCTGTAAAGTCACGGACATGGAGGTATTAAAGTGGTGTGTGTGTGTGTGTGTGTGTGTGTGTGTGTGTGTGTGTGTGTGTGTGTGTGTGTGTGTGTGTGTGTGTGTGTGTGTGTAAAGTGTGTACTGCTATGCAATACTGCACATGTCTTAAAGCGCATTTATTGTTTTCCTCCCCAGGTGGTGAGGTGGGTCAGGGTCCCTCCTGCATGCATTCTGATGTTGGTGTCCATGCAGACACCGAAGATGATGATAGTACTGTTGAGGCACAGGTAGGGTTGTCAGGGGCTGTAACAGTGCCATCATTTGACATCCCCCTTTTAGCCTCCCCTACCCCGCATACAGTTTCTATGCCTATACATACCCCATCATCAATGGCCATAGTGGAGGGACAGCTGGTGTTTGGTGGCAGTGTACAGGAAAGTATGGTAACCATGCCTACTGTGTCTGATTGCAGGAGGCATAGCCAGATGTCCGGCAGGGTACCACATAGGCAGATGTCCCAGGGTGCTCATGGTAGGGCTGCTTGTCATCATGTCCCTGGTGGATGTGACACAGCTGGTACCAGCAAGCACATGTTTCAGGCTATCATGACAGTGCAGGCATGTACAGAACATTACATCAGACATGGCTTGAGGCTGCAGAGGGCTGCTGTCACATCTGCAAGTGACAATTCCCGTGAACTGTCTGGTGGCATCCATGCGGTAACTGAGCTCATGGATAGATGATCTAGTAAGATGATGGCCCTCATTGACTGTGGTCTCTCCAAGCTTGAACGTGTGGTGGAAGTGTGGCAACAGCTGTGTGGACGTAAGCCAGCAATGCCAACAGCTGGCAGTCAACATGGACATGCTAGGACACCAAGGGGCTCCCATAGTGGCAGTACCAGCCCCGGCACTGTGGGGCAGGTGCTGTTCACACCACACTACAGCAGGCCATGAGCATGTGGTCCTGGCCAGTCCCAGGAGGGACCTGGTTCCAGCAGACATTTGTCATTATCAGGCCTGTACCTGGACATGCCCATGGAACCCCCTGGCAGGCACAGTCCATGTGTCCATGGCCGGAGGCAGTGAACTTCACACCCTGCCAGGTATGGTCTGCAGCTGTCCATAAACACCTGTGTAGGGCAGCCACATAGCAGAACTGTGCACATGCATACCCACACACTATACAAACACACCTTGGGCAACCCCATACCTACACACACCACATCACCATGGCCAGTTTACCTGATTACACCCCTCACCCATACACATGGTGTCAAATATATGGCCCACCCTTGGCCTCTGGAAAATCAACAACACACCCTGTGCATATGATGATACCTGTGCCATATCCCTGTCATCCATACCATCAATACAGGGACAGGCTAATATGGTTTTGATGCACATGGTGACTATACTACAGTGTAACACAGTACTGCAGTGTAACATGTTGTAAGGAGTAAAGTGTAATGCATATATGTCAGGTTACTGTAGCCATCCAGCAATGATGCATTATAGCTGTTAGTAACACTGGTTGATTGTAGTCTCTATAATGTTATCCATTTCTGTTGTAGGTGTACATGTGTCAGCACAAGGATGGTCTGCAGTCATATTCCACAATGGACTATGGCACTGTGGTGACACCATGGCTGTGACATATCTGGAGTACAGTTGAACATGTCACAGGTTTGTATAACAGTTATTGCCTGTGCCACATGGACAGGTGACTCACTGGGATGTGTATACTCTGCAACCTGATATAGACCCATCCACATGCACGCGCACTCTTACTTGGCAACACTGGGACTGGACTCCTACCTAGGTATGTAGTGATACTGAAGTGTGTGGCTTTCATTGCACACACCACACAGCGTTTAGGGTGAGGTGTGTTCCAGGTTACATGTTACATACAGAACATCCACAGATGTACAGTATGCTAATGAGGGATGTAATGGGTGTATATGGACTATACATAGTGTGACATACCTTCATATACACATTAACAGACACATAACACGCAGACACATGTCCGAGAGACCTGGGCCTATCGCTGCTGACTAACTTTACCATGTGTCCAATGTGTTACAGGTAAGCTGCATGCAGCACATGCATAACTGGCCTGGATTGTAATATCAGTTACCTGCATGGTTGATGGTAACAGTGGTAACCATAACGTGGTACATGGGACATATACTGGGTGTACCTTGTTGTAATGACAGTGTACACAGCACCCGCACCCCCAGAGGCTGCTGTACTCCCTGAAACCCATGATGACACTCTGACATACCCACCATCACACATTGGCCACGACTGCGATACAACCAATTGTATATCCCAACAGTGGTACTACAGGGAAATGCATCTAATAGACATGCCACATGCATAGTAGGGTGTTGCTTTGTCATGCCTCACCTATGGGCAACAACAACACTATCAGTACTACTGTGTGGCAATGGGTATTGTAATAGGAGTATGTGGACTCAGAATGCTGTACCCTACAGATATACGGACATGCACACATACACAAACTTGCCAGAACACAATGGGTATCCCATGCCTATCAACCCATTTGTACAACACTGTTGTGCTGGTACTGCAAGGCTCGTTTAGCCATTACGGAGAGGAGCTTAACAGGGTACATGTAATGTCCCATACAGCGACAGCCACAACTGACTATGGCAATGGGTGTTGTGGTGGTTGTGAAGGCCCTCATGGTATTCCCAAGTACAGGTGTACTAACACACAGACACTGCTATACTCAGTCATGCACACATGCACATGTGTCAGTCAGTACTGGGATGCATCACTGCAGGTGGTCATAGCTGTGTACCTAGCTATTATCCAAGGAGAGATGGGTTGTGTATGGGTTGTGTGTACAGTGTTATCCTGCCACCTGCCATGTGGCAGCAGGCAATCTGTTGACAGATACTACTGTGGTGCCCCTCAGGGTGAGAGGGACATGCATCAGCTAGTCCTCCAGGTACCTCCTGCACATGGCCACTGAGGTGATCAAGTTGACATGTATTCAGCATGCATTACAACACATTGTTAGTGTCTGTGATGGAGACCTGTACCCAAGCATGTTCTGTTGACTGAGGTAGTGTAGTGGAGGTACCCATGGCATGTGGTGCATACAGGGTATTATCTCCTATATGTGTCAGTTCTTACACAGCTGGGCAGACATGTCAGTGTCAATTAAGCTTAGGTTGCCTGTACATATCCCAGCTGGATATCTGCCATCTGCACATCTGTACAGGAACTGACAGTCATCAGCTTGGCAAGTAGCTATGCAGTAGGATGAATGTGTTGACAGATAGACGCTTGACAACAATATGTATGGCATAGCTACATGTTAGAAGCCCTCACTAGCATGTGCTGTACAGACAGTAGTCTACAGTTACATTCCACATGCCGGATCATTGCCCAGTAGAGGTTATATACTGTGATACAGCTCACACGCCAGGGATACAACAGGAAGGTCTCAGAGTCCAGCTATGCCTGCAGGTGTGCCTTTTGTCAGTACTACATTTAGCACTCTACTCTTGACTGGGTAAGCCCTGTCAACAGTAGTACTGCCATGATACACTACATGCCAGTGTGACAGCATGTATCCTGGGCTACTAGCCCTGTATGTAACACATTCACATGGATAACAGTGCTGTACAGGCCTCATATACATCTGTGAAAATACCCCGCTACGAAAGACAGCTACCCCAAATTTCTGCATATACCTTTTTGCTTTCGTAATGACGGGGGG
>NC_056732.1:1604453424-1604473785 GCF_019279795.1 Protopterus annectens
AAACCGAAATAGATGTCATATCAAAATTAAATGTGAAGTTTAGAAAATCGGTCGTATCATTCATATCATCGACCAAATTTGATGCCATTTCTGTACATCCTTCTATTATTAGAAATATATCATCAATAAACCGTACATAAAATTTCACCGTATTTTGAAACAAGCTGTTGGGAAAAAGATATGTGTTTTCCCAAAATGACATTACTAAGTTTGCATAACTAGCACCACATGGTGATCCCATTGCCACCCCTTTCTTTTGAATATAAAATTGCTTTTCGAAAATTATAAAATTATATGATAGAATTATATCTAATAGTTCCTGAATTTGATTTGGATTAGCTTTACGAATATTTTCACTGGTTTGAGAAGTTTGGAACAATGTATGTTAAGAAAGAGTAACTTAGAGCATCGTATTTTATGGTTAAGAAAATTTTATGGTTAAGATACCTTTAATGAATTCAAATATTTAAAAATTTTAATTGATTTGTTTTTGGCGCCATTTTAGGATGAAGTATTTAAGAAATTATAAATACAAGCGCCTATGTGAGTGGTGAACTGTTTCTGAAGAAGTTCTGCAATTTAGCGGAACGAAAAACGTGGTGTATTTTTGCGTTTAAAGTTTAAATAAACGGTGTTAGTTGGAAGGCATCACTTGTGGCATTTTTGTGACAGTTTGGTTCTTCTTCTTTTTTCGAGTGCTATTACAGTGTCCCATGCCTACAAGCCATATGTATCCTGTTATTGTACATGCCAATAGACGATACCTGTGGTATGCATGCTATGCCTGTTATGCTGTGTAGAATATCTGTCATATCTACCTATAATACTATACATTACACATATTTCACATAGTATCCCATAATGCAAAGCATACTTGCACAGCGGGACCACCTTAGATATGTTATTAACGTTATATGCCCATACACATGCGTGCTGTGACAGTATATCAACATATACTATCCCCTGCTATGGCACGTCCTTGTTGGAAATACCCTATCACTGACGGCGGGTTGTATGGAATTGTTCTGTTTAACGCCCTCATGTAGCATCCCTTGTGGTGTCTGTGCTGTGTACCTTGTGTCCCACTGCTGGACGCACAGTTTCTACAAGTGTTAGCATGCTCAGCAAGACATCACTACATAAATACCTTTCCCCACTTTATGCATTGCGGACATCGCTAATTAATGTAAACCAGGCTATACATCCAGTAAAACTAATTAATACAGATCATGCTATACATAACCTTACATATCGGGCGTTCTACATACCTTGTTATCGTTACGGTGTTTTGTTTCTATCTCTCTCACAGTGTTTCAACTGGTATTCGGTATGAGCATATGGTTTGAATGTCTGGCAAGTCATCCTTATATACGTCGATACCTGTAACATGTGGATTCATCCCACCAATTGGTGTTCCTGAGTGGCTAATTACTTGCATATCAGCTGTGCAGCTACTCCATTCGCCAATGACGCGGCAACAGTGGGGTGTAATTGAATTCTCCACTTACGCATGCCTATTTGCCCTACCTTCTGGGAGACGGTCTGTATTGTGTTTTGTTATGTAATTGCAACTGCTATGCATGGAGACAAGTATACTTGGATTCATGTCCCCGCGTGGATTGTGCATGACAGGTAGAGTATTTGGTTCAACATGTGGGTGTAAATGTCATCCCAACGCCTGATAACGGAGTATTGCAAACAAAACCTGTAACATGGCTGTTTGTTCCATTATACAACGCCTGCAATTTTGCATGACACCTTTAATTGTGTCTCACACAGTATGTTGAGGTTCTGTAGATGCTATTGACTGACTGGATGTTTGTGCTGCTATTACAGTCTGTATTGCTTTAGTTTCTAGTGTGGGGATGTCAGTGGGTGTAATAGCATATACAGGTTTGTGGGCCTTGCATTTCTACATAATCCCAGATATATGTGTGTGGGCTCAATCCCTAATTAGAGCTGACAGTTAGTAGACTTATGTTATGGGTTTGTACATTGGGCCATTGTTAAATGGTTTCTATATCATCTGCAGGTGAGCTTGCTACTTGTATACCTCCGTGAATTGCATATGGTATATCAAGGGATATGTAAGTGACAGCTATCCCTTGTATTTCTGTCCCAGATATTTGCAGTCAATGTGGTTGTGTTGGTAAAAGAGCCTGTTTGCCATGGGTTGCCACCTTTTCATATGGTCATTATTTGGATACTTATGGACACACAGCGTGTTTACAGGCCAACACGTAGCCACGGTCAGTACACAGGTTAGCACATACTTTTATCCTCAATACATACCTATTGTTGTGTGACTTTGGCTACTTATCATATTGCATGTAACATTTACGCTTCTTACATACAGGCATAACTATTAAATACTTTAATTGTTTATTATATATGGGACATATTTATGTCCCACCATCTCAGACATTTGCCCTTTGTACTGTTTTATGTCAGGACACACCTGCCCAGGGTGGGCTGTCCCTCCTACTGTGGACAGGTAGTGACCAGATGCCTACAGCTAGCTATACCCACACCTACCGCACTGATCTGCCTCTCCTGACTTGGCACTAACAAACACATGTTGCGGACACACACACACATTACAGTCACATGGAGACGCACACGCACCCTCAACGACACTTACACAGACTACGCACTTCACAAACACAGTTGAACACAGTACCTACGCGGACCGTACACCGCAGCAGTGACTAAATGTCCCTTCACATCATCATACCATTACTCGCTGTACTGTTCCCAAATTGTGGTTCCCATCGGTCTTTCAGCCTCGTGGTTACACATGTCGGTATGTTACACATTCCATGGTTACGTATCCTATTTATTTGTAAATCTCCAAGGTGTTATGAATGTCGTTGAACTATCTATTATATTTGCAGATATCGCTGAATCCATCTATATCACCATATATCACTCTATTGCCCTTTCTATCTGTATTATATATATGCATATGTATACATATACGTATCTATATATATATACATATATATATATATATATATATATATACATATATATATATATAGATATATACATATGCACATATATATATATATATATATATATATATATATATATATATCTATATATATATATATATATATATATATATATATATCTGGTGGGGAATGTGACAGGCACACAGCACCACCATATGCTGTAAGGCTCATGTACTGTTCAGGTGTTGGCATCCGTGTTCCACCAGCTGTTGTGTTTACAATGTTTGAGGGCTGCCTATGTAGGAGTCACACATTACTGGGCCACCTATACATTACAATTTACAGGTGGTCATGTTATGCCATCCATTTTACTGTGTGTGCAGGTGGAGAGGTTTCAGTCCAGAGGGGCTTACACTGTCAGAGTATGTGCTATACATTCCCTCTTGCCAAGGCATAGGCATATTGGGCACGCCCGCCTGCCTACTGGGGCTGGCACAGTGTGTTCATGGTCTGAATCCCTCTGTGCCTGTAATGGCCTTGGCAATTGGCGTGGGCTATGAGGGCCTTCACCATTTTGTCCCTGCTGCAGTTGCTCAAGCAGGATCATATTATGTAGCATGGCACATACTATGATTATGTGGGCACACGTGTCTGGAGAGTACTGCAAGGCTCCACCAGATGTATCCAAGCACCGAACTGTGATTTCAGCATCCCGCTCTATGATGATTCTGGTTTGTGTGCCTCATTATGGTGTTCTGCATGGGTGTGTGTGCATTTCTGATGGGAATCATCATCCATGGCTCCAGTGCATAGCCAGCATCCCCCACAAGAAGGCCATGTGGGATGTCCCCCCTGACAAATACCTGATACAGCTGTGAGGCATGCCAGATATGGGAGTCATGGTAGCTTCCAGGGCTGCCAGCACACACATCCATGATAATGCCCTGGGCATTGCACACAACCTGGCAGTTGATGGAGTGGAATCCCTTGCGGTTTATGTAGCGCCTACCATGCTCACCGGGTGGTGACTTGATTTGTATGTGCGTGCAGTCTTTTGCACCCAGTACCTCCGGTTAGTGTGCCACACGGTGGAAGTGGTGCATATTGCTGGCCAACTCCTCCTGAGTTCGGGGGAAGTATATCTGCTCATTGGCATGTGGTAACATGGCATCCAGGAACTGGTGTAGTACCCTGGATTCTGATGCCTGTGAGATACCCATTATATCTCCAGTTGGCCTTGAAAGGTACCTGTGGCCAGTATTCGCAGGCTTACACATACCTTCGTGTCTACTGGGATGGGTTCCCCTCTGTTGTTTCTGGTTCTCAGGTACGGCACAGCTCCACTATTTGCTGTAAGATGTCCCTGTCCACCCTGTAATGCTCTACTATCTCCAGGTCATGTAGCCCCTGGTAGGTTACCCTTGGTCTGAACACTCTCTTTCTCCTTCTCCTCCGAGGCCTGCGGTGGTTGTCGGCATCATCTTCCACAACACCGTCAGTCTCTAACACATGCTGATGAATCACAGCTATGGCAGCTCCCAACATGTACATTTTAAAAGTTCCCCGTGTGTTTACACCTATGGTGTGGTATTTGGGAATACACAGGTGTGTGTTGGGTGCTTTCACACTTTATACTATTGTGCTGTGAACACTGATGATGTCATAGGGTGTGTATGTACGATCGTAGCTACAGGGTATCTTATGTGTTTTACTGCCGGAACTACTATTGTGGTGCCTTTGGTGTTGAATTACATTTGCCTGCCGTGGATTACCTCTTGACCTTCCCTTTACATTTCTGCACGTTGCACCTACCATTTTCTGGCGTGCATCCTGCAGCCTACTTTCATTTGTACTTTCCTGGACCTGGCGTATCTTGCGTTATGTGTGCTACTGCTGGTCTGCTGTCGGTTTGCTTTGCTCTGCTGTGTCAGGTCTCCTATCTTTGGAATCCAATACCTACTCTCCCTTCTTTACATTCCAATGCCTCCCTATCCTGTTTTGCAGGTTTCTGCAAGCAGACTTGTCAGCTACCGTCGATTGGCCTTCATGGGTTGATTGGTGTTGATTGCTCATTAGTACTCAATTACCCTACTTCCGCATTTCCTTCTTTTCTTCCCTGACCTTCCTGTTTGTGCTATTTTTCATGGCGCGTCGTCCGATTACTGGGTTTCGGCGCGTTTTCATCCCTGTACATGCACTTTTGGGCACCATGTGCTCTCAGCTAAACGATTCTATACCTTCCTCCCCACCCCTGTCCTGCAGCTTTGCTTAGCAACGGACAGGCCAGATTTTCATTGCTCCAATGTGCTTACTGCTACGGTGGCACACCCCACTGCTGGTGTCATGTATCTCCTCTGAGCCACTCCTCGGTGTTATACCGCTCCGTATGGTACAACCTTCATCCGGGCGACATTTGCGATTCAGTATTGTCTGCCTCATTTGCATGGCATTGACTACTAATTCATAGTTACGCGCCCGAACACTATCGCAGGCCCTTAGCAACCCTTGCACCTGGTTGTGGTGTTCCATGCCTACCATTGTGTATTATGCTGTAAACCTGATTTCTATTACGTTGCGATTTTATGACATTTTTATATTATTTCTTTATGTTACAGCTTCCGCACACATGCCCTGCAGTTATGCTGTGCGTTACTGTGGACATGACATTAAATGTTGTTATTTACGTGTTGTGCATCTTTTCTTATGCCATTGGCTGTGTATTTCACCATTGGCATATGTTAACGTTGTGATACCTGGGTCTAGCCCTTTTCCATAGCTCCGATGTTCTGTTTGGGAAAATGTAAACCGTGTTTTTTGGTTTACATTTCCGTGGGCTTACGCTACACCTGCACCACTTCATGAATCACTATATGCCTTCATTTGCATGGTGCGACACTGCACATGGGGTGATTAGCATACCTAAGCCGGAGGCTGCGCAGTTCTGGCGTACGCCGGTAGTGCACATGGAATTGGATCGTACCTGAATCGCTCGACAGCCATATTTGGCGTTATACCGCCCACGCTATGCCTGCACCTGGTGCAAGCTTCATGAATCCCGGGGAATGTATTTTTTGGATGTGGTTTATCT
The DNA here is from genome assembly GCF_019279795.1 of Protopterus annectens. Classification (NCBI taxonomy): domain Eukaryota; kingdom Metazoa; phylum Chordata; order Ceratodontiformes; family Protopteridae; genus Protopterus; species Protopterus annectens. The sequence continues at coordinate 1,604,459,467 of NC_056732.1, forward strand.
TTTGGCTACTAGATAGTCGTATTTACATACTGCTTTTAATTATTATATTTTTTTAAACAAAATGTTTCTACATAAACTTTTTTACTGAGTCACTTTTTAACTGAGTCACTATTTGTATATTATTTTTATAATTGTGCAAGTGGTTTTAAGGTATGTTCAAAATATGAGCAATACTAGTGAATGTATTCGTGAAAACTCTTGACATTTCACAAGAAACATTTTAATGGAACTATGGAGTTTTAACTACTCAGTATGTGGTTCTGATTAACTTAATTAATTGGGTTCACACGACTGAATGAAACTTTTTGAATTTATTTTTAAAAGAAACTTGTCAGTTTGATGTGCGTTATCTGATGACGTTTGACTTGGTTTGGACGAAAACGACTCTTCCATTTTATTGGCATTAATTATTGTGTGGAATAAAGCCTTTTTCGAATACATTGTGCTGTCTCTCCACTTGTGTGCCTTTCTTTACTTGATTTTGGCTTTTTTTGGGCACACTAACCTTGAAACTGTGAGCATTTAAAGAGATCCCGACAATATCAATATGATGTGATAATGGATGGCCAATGTCCAGTGTCAGTATCAAATGTAAGTTCAAAATCCACACAACAAACTATGTAATTTGACAACAAGGAACGGAAAGATTTCACAGCCGAGTGCCACCCAAGAATAAACTTTATTGTTGTAATATTGTTAAGTGCTTTCATCCTTTTGTTTTTTTGGACTTCATCAGAACACTCAAAGTTAAAAACACAGGGTTTTTATAGCCCAGCCCTACACCTAATTAACAAATCAAATCAAACAATTGCGTAATTAATTATTTACCTTTATCCCCTCAAAAGCTAATTAACTTCACAAACCAAAGGCAGCTAAAACAATATAAAACATTTGTATATGAAACACATAGCATAAAATAAATATGCATTAATGGCATATAAGGTTGATTAAAAAACATTGCACCTGATATAGAATATAAAACTACCACCTCCTAAAAAAACAAGAAATGTCTGGACATAGCTATATATATATATATATATATATATATATATATATATATATATATATATATGTGTGTGTGTGTGTGTGTGTGTGTGTGTGTGTGTGTGTGTGTGTGTGTGCGTGTACACATATACATGTTGAAAAATATTTCATTGTGAAATAAAATGAGGAATCAAGTAAAAATCAGATAAAGAAATAACAAGCTTTCAGTTTTAAGATACTACTTATAACCATGTTTTCATTAAGGCCGGGGACTTGTGTGGCATTAGTTCTTAGTTGCCAGTTCACCTCTAAAAACTGTAAGAAATCTTCACTTGGGCTCCCCATTCCCCCAAAATGACTTGATCAATTATACAAAACTTGAACTGGTTCATGGGATTCCCTTTCACGTGTCTAAACAAAGCATTCCTATCGTCCCTCTTCTTTATGTCATAAATATGCCAATATATTCTTTCCTAAAACTCAACTTGGTTTTCCCAAAATAAAATGCTGGATACTGTCCACATAAGGGCCAAATAGGCCACTCCTTTACTCTTGCAGGAGAATATTCGGTGTAAGAGAATTTCCCCATAACCATTCACATAGCATGAGGCCCCTTCCAAAATATATTGGCAATGGCTACTGATATCCTTTTTTGTATACAAGAGCACTTTATTAGCCATAAAATGGCCCAGTTTTTTCCACTATTGATCTCAAACCATAAAACTGATTAGTGTAAGTTAAAACCAGGGCCCTATTAAAGGGTTCCTCCCCATCCCTTTGTCCCTAATGATATCCCTAGTGGGAATGGTCCCAACTCTATCTGTCTGATCAAGCAGGGTAGCAAAATGGCCCGTCCTCCTGTTATAATAAATCTCATCAAAAATACAGAATAAAAAGGCAATAGGATAACCTCTCCTTAAAAACATCCCCCTCAATTTTAGCATCTCATTCTGAAAATCCACCATTCCTGAAATCATCTAGGCCAACCTTACACATTGCCGCTTGACCAAGCATTTTTTTCTGATGTAGGGATGCATACTTTCGAAGTGAAGCAAGGAATTAGAACAACTAGGTTTGCAATAAATACTAGAATCAAAACCCTTCCTTACTTAGTTCTTTAGGGAAACATCCAAAAAATGCACAGCGTCTCCTTGAATGTCTGTAGTAAAAAATCAGAAAATCAGTGGTCATATGCAAATAATCAAAAAATAGATGTAAGTTTGCCTCTGTGTCTCTCCAGAAAAAGATCATATCATCAAAGAAATATCCATATAAGAGCCAGCAGTCCTTAAATTTAGCATTAAGAACAAAATTGGTTTCCCAATATGATTATTTGCATACTACCACTGATTTTGCATGGACAATGGCAAAGTGTTAGTGCAGGCGTGATTCCCAGTCCATGAATTTAACTTGAAATTGTGAAGTAGTTAGGAAGATATGTTAAGAGAAAAACAGCTGACAGATGCTATGCTGTTTATACTTTAGTTTATATTGGAAATGCTGTGTCATAAGTTTTATTACATAAATAACTGCTGATATTGCCTTCCCCATCTGTAAGAAGTTAAGCAATGAGTAGGCATGGTTCTTTGATTAAATAACAAAATGGTCATATGTCAATTGGTTCACCTTGCTCTTTGCAAAGAGGCTAAGCGTCATTCTACAGCCAGCAGCACTCTGGACAGCAGAGTGTCAGAGGCGCCAGAAGCTGTTGAAAACTGGGGGGGGGGGGGGTGGAGGGTGAGAGGGCACTTAGTGATCTAAAAAGGGCAATTTTTTAAACTACTTACTACCACAACATAGGTTCACTTGGAGGATATTTTAAGCTTAGCCAATTTCCCTGTTGGTGCTTGAATTAACATTTCCTGCTTGGTCTTACCTATCCCATGGCTGATAATTGTATATTAGCCCTAGTGAGAATAACCGTGATCATACTATAGATAATTTGAGGGGACCCATGTAAGGGATGCAGCATTTAGGAACTGCCTCTATCCATTAGCAGCATGAGGAGCAATCCGAGTACATTTTCTATTACCCATTTGTAGATCCAAGTTGCATTTGAATATGGACAGGGATGAGTTTTGTTTTACTTGAATCGATAGTCTGTTCTGGAACAGTGGTAGCCTCTGCGATTGCAAAATGAAACACTAATCCTTTTGCAGCACAACAACAACATAAAGTGACAATGCAGGATGGGACAGTCTCCCCCAATCCCTCACAGTCCTTATCACAGCATAATGGAATTAGTGGTCTCTCCTTTGAACAGCAAGTCAAAGACAAGTAAACAACTATCTTGTGAAATACTGTTGTCATTATCAATTTCTTACATCCAAGTTTATTATTTTTAAATGCCAGTACATAATCCCTTGTAAATAAAAGTTATAAATGTAATTATCAGTTTTACACAGTGCTCTCCAATTAAAGGAGGAGCTGTCTTTTTTCTCCCAGATCACTTATAATTTTTGTCTGTGTGGACGTTATAAAAGTACTGATATTCTGGACATAAAATCTCACTACACAAATGATGAAGGCATTAGGCGGTTATAATTTGCTTTAAGTGAAAATGGAGAAAGAGCAGTAACTTAACAAATTTACACTAATCTTCGATCTCTTCTACTTTTGCTCTGTAGCCTGAATATTTGATAGAATACTAAACTAAACTCTGATAGTAAGCAACATTAAAGACAACAATGGAAATATTATACTGACAAAAAAAATTACATTTTAATAGCATCACTAAAGAAGTATGCAGACAGTCCATTTTCAAAATGCAGCAGAACGGGTAAGATAAATCAAGCAATGATCAGGACTTGGCCATGGGGTGTGGGGAGGCAGCATAACTCCTGTAAATAAAAGAACAAAACTCTCCTTACTGGTATGACTCTGGCTCTGGCAGGAATGAATTCCTGTAACACATGGCAGCACCCAATTGGAACTGGCAGCTGCAGCACAACTCCTGTAACACAAAGCTGCATAGAAGAACAAGAACGGCTAGTCTAGTTATTTTATCTTCTGTGTGTGAATTCACGTTAGCATTACAACACCATGGGTCCTACTTTAACTTCTGCACTCGAATCCACTTCATTAATTTTTCCCAACAGGCCTTGTAGCTGTAAAAGTGTGGGGGGTTCCCCCTCCCCCTTGCTCTATGGTTCCTGCACCCATGCTGAGTTTGCAAAATTCACCTGCTGCCTAGCTTCTTTTCCTGTGATAACCATGGTAGAGCAACGAGCTCCTAATCAGAGCACAGATGAGAACAGGGTTCAAATCCAGATCATTCTCCTTTCTTTACAAATGGTGTCACAATGTCAACAGCTAAGTAAATGTGATCAGGACTGCAAATGTGATAATCAATGACTACAGTAAAGTATGTGCCTTTCACAATTTTTATCAGTAATGCCTACCTCAATACAGTTGTACAATTAACAGTAGTTTTGCAGGCCTCGCTGCAAATCATAATTTAATTGAGTGCAACAGATTTCCAGAAATGAAAAGAGGTGGTACATCTTTTGGAAATGATTATTGTGAAGCAGCAGATGTTTTGTATTTGGTGGATGGCCACATATACTGAAAAGTGGACTTGCAGTACTACTTTTGTCATTGTAAAGGGACAGTTTTCTACATCACATTAGGATGAAGATTTAATCCATCATCACCTGAATATCATACAAAACAGAATCCCTACAGATGATTTTGAAATATTGCACAGTTCAGAAGCACTGATAAACTTCTGAATTAAGGTAACTTATGTTTGTAGTATCCATCAGCACTGTCAAAGTCAGTCTATAGACACCATTTATCAACCTAATAGATGCACACATGTAAAGACGGATTGGAGTGATGGGATGAATTCAAGGAGCCAGATGAACATACACCTCTAACAGTATTTTTGTTTAATGGCACATTAATGGAACTTTTGGGTCTGTTGTCATCATTAATCATACATAATGTGTAGCATAGAGTGACTGACATTTTGGTAAAAGAAGACTTAGGAGGAGGAAGCGACAGCAGGCTTATGACAAGCAGAACAAGGTTAGCTAAATATGTGATAGCAACAGGGATGGATGTCACTTCCAGATACTAATTTTGTGCAGTAATCAATATATCTCCATGAACAATCATAACTGTGTTAAATTATAAAATGTGAGTGATTAAATATATCATACACAGTTATCAGCAATCTGAGAAATGATAGAGAGATGCATTTGGAATCAAACTCAGTTGAAGCTATTGTGATAAAATCTTCAGTCAAGTGATTTATGTCAACACTTCACATAGGAAGTCGGATTTTTTGTTACATTCAACAGTCTGAATAACTGTCAAAGTAAAATGTTCAAAGTACTGCCTTTACTCTGCTTTAACTTTGTGTTCCTTTAGTGCAGTGAGTTTAAACAGCAGCATTGCATGGAGATAACTGGACTAGTGCAGTTGATGCCAAAACTCACCAGATTGCCATAGGATATGGAGAGCCATTCACTACCACTCAGCACTGGTGCACGATGCCGAACTCTGCACAAATGCAGAAGGGACTAAAAATGAAGAGCTTTATTATGGGCCATTTCTGGCCATGTGTGTGGTGTTTGACTCTATTTTAAGCAGATTAAAGATGTGAAAATGGAGTAGATAGGAAAGTGGTAAAGGGAAATGGGGAAGCAGAGGAAGAACAAAGCAATAAAGGAATTTGCAGGAGGGAATTAGGAAAGAACCATAATTATCCTTAACACCATAATGTAAACATGCATAGAAAATTGGATGAATTTGGACTATCACATCTGTGGATGGGTAGCAACCAACACAATCATGTTGTCTAGCCAATTGGATCAAATCAAATGCATTGAGAAGAGGCATTATGCAAAAGTGGAGAGCTATGTATGGGAAGCATTTTATTTTGAGACATATGCCCATTTGTTTTTTGCATTTCAAAATGAGAGGAATGTTGGGGAAGCTGCACATAGGAAATGTCAGGATCAGATAGGTAGGGTAGGTGAGGCAGCAAGTACAGACAAACAGGACAAACAAGACAGACACCACAATGGTGGTGGACACCAAAGGTTGGGGGACACCTTAGTGCTGGATAGGCAGTGGACATCGAAGGCACATGCCCATCAAGCATGGAAACAGTGAGAATTGAATCCTCACCCTTAGAACTGTCACCCCCTGTCCCCTTTCTTGGTTCCCTGTGAGACCACTTGACATTGGAAGGATATTTTTTGCATTTTAAGGGGCAACCTCTCCAGATGGCTAAGGCAACCAACAATGGCAGTTTATATTACATCAGTCACCATCCCTGGCACCTCCTGGTGGGCGATGTAATCACCATCTCCACCAATACTCCCAGAGGGTGCCAATGTACCAGCAGCAAGGGCAATGCTTCCTGATCTGAATGGGTAGATAGTGCAGCAGCTACAGAGGCAGTCCTGCAAGTTTGCACCCCTGAGGTGTTGCAGTCTGAACAACACCAGTTGCTTGTTGGCAGAAAAGTATGACATCAGAATGGTGTGTTCCCATTTATAAAAAAGATAGAGAGAGAGAGAGAGAGAGAGAGACAGAGACAGAGAGAGATAGGGGTTGGGGTGAGACAAAAACAATAAATCAGGTGATTAGAACCATTATTATTAAAATAAATATGCATTTATTATTATATTAGCTATACAGCTTTCCCAGTCCAAAAGAAGATTGTGAACTGTCACAAGTAATCCTTGCAATATGCAGATATTGCATATATGCTTTTAAATATAGTACAGATTATTTTTTATTTATTTATTTATTTATTTATGTTATTTTACATTCGTTGACCGGGCTAGTCTAACTGGATATATGTCCATTTTCAGTAGAGGCCTGGGGAGAAAAGCTCCAAAGATATGCTTCAAAAGTATAAGCACAAACAATACACAAACATCAGGTATTATTATAATATAAAAATTAATAAAAAAAGATTAAGTTAACAACATGGCATTAAAGCCAATATTGCTGGAATTAAGATTACAAATGATATTTTTGTAATTTGAATGTATTTGTTACTTGTGGGACTTAAACCCACCAAATCTGAATACACTATTACACTTACCTAATACAGTTACCAAGACCTACAAAAGAAAGCTTGCATGCTTGCTTTTATAGTTAAGATCTGCATGCTTAAGTTGCTAGTAATTTATAGAAGAACAATAATTTTAATACAATCATGTTCATTTGTGATGCATGCATACCTTTTGCCTCTCTGAGTCTTTCCAGTCTTTCAGCACATGCCTCGATGTTCGCTGAAATTTCCTGAGCAGTTATAAAATTAAGAAGGAGAGAAAACAAGACATGAAAGCATTATGCTTACAACTCTTGGCTATCTACTCTTTCCATAACATTTAAAGTTGCTTTATCTGTATACTTACACAAATGTGGGATATCATCAGTTCTAAACTTATCCAGCCACTGGTTGAATTGTGCCTGCTTCCACCGTTTTAGGTCATTATAATGATACCTGCATTGTTCCCCAGTGTGTGGTATGCCAATCTCACTGGAAAGAGCCTTTTGTAGACTGTTCCAAGCCTCAGCCTTATACTGAGACACGGTATAGTCCCCCTGCAACAGCCTGCAGCTGTAGCTGTTTATGAGGAGTGGAATAGATACTTTTGAGTCCTCCACATCCCACCTTTGTGCACCTGAATTTGGGACTATCATTCCCATCCTCTATCCTGTCTGCACAGGTCCTGCAATAACAGTAAAAGTCTTTTCCCACCAATTAGTTATATCGCATTTTATTAGTGTGGAAACCCGCACAACCATGGCAACCGTGTTTGTGTGATGTTAAGCCGAGAGAAACATTGCTAAACAAAGAGGAAGGCAGTTTATGAACTAGGAAGGATAATGTGATATTTGGCATTAATTTATGGCATGTGTGCTGCTATACCTGACAACAGTTTATCCAACAGTAAACACTGATATGTTAAATTACTTGCCTTTTAAGACATGACTTTGGGGGGATCACTTGTATGACTTGAGACATATTTTCTGGGGCTTTGCATACTTTTAAAAATAACTTCTACAATGTGTGATTTAAACCTATGTAAAAAAGAAACAAACAATGGCAAGGCCACAGAGAGAGATACAGGAATGTAATACTGAGCAGTTCATTTAATACTTGAGTTATTTAAAAAACAAAAACGACTGTTAAAATCATGAAACACAATCAAAAGTATAAAGGATAAGTGCTTTCATCTCAGGTAATTTCAAGACTTCCTCAGATATCTGTCCGTCTGTTTGAAAAGTTTAAATAACTTGCAATAAACGTCATATGACCAGCAGTGGTGAAAGCACGAGCCAATAGTTAAACAATGCCAGTATTGTAAAAATACCTCTTAAGTACAACATGAAGGTTGTTCTCAAATTCCATTCCATATCTTAATAAAGACTTTATTATTGTTAAGTCCTGGCCAGCTGTGAGCTGTAAAAATAAATTGCTAGTATAGTTCCCAGATTTCAAGATGAAAGTGCCATGGTCCACTCCTTAGATTACAAGGCACCTGTTCCAGGATAACAAATTTAAAACAAATGTTCTGGAAATTCCATAAGGTGCTTAGCCAAAGCGTTAGTAGGCTTATTTCTCCAGATTCCATAAAGGTGTTCGTACATTCTCTCCCTGTGGCTATGGTGACCTTGCCAGTAGTGATGGAATGTGGGCTTCTTCTCCTTGGTGTTCCTGTTACAGCTGTTGTTTCAGGATAATATTGTGTAGGACAGCACAGACAGTGATAATTTTGGCACAAACGCTGAGATTGTATTGCAGCCCCCCCCCCCGATGTATCTAGACACCAAAACCATGACTTCAGCAGCCCAAACACATGCTCTGTGATATTTCTTGTTTGAGCTTGTGCCTCATTATAGCATTCTTCCATGGGTGTGTGTGCATTTCTGATGGGCATCATCAGGCATGGTTTGAGCATACCCTGGATCCCCCAGTAAAAGGCCTTATGGGATGTCACCCCTGGAAAACCTCTGGTAGAACTGTGAGTTGTGCCAGATATGGGAGTAATGGTAACTGCCGGGGTTGCCAGCAGACACACATTCAGGATCATTCCCTTAGCATTACACATGACCTGTCAGTTAATGGAGTGGAACCTCTTTCTGTTAATGGAGACACTTCTGTTTCCCAGGCAATGCTTTGATCTCAATGTGCATACATTCTATGACACTCAAGACTTCAGGGAGGTGTGCTATTGGGTGGAAATCCTGCATAGTTGTAGCTCTGTCCTTGGGTACAAGGAAAATATATAGTCAGTGGCATGCTGCAATAAAGCATTCAGGAATTGGTGTAAGATCCTAGATGCAGATGCCCGTGGTACCCTATCACGTTTCTGTAGCTTAAATTCTAATTGCTACATACACCTTGGTCTCCCAAGGTATTGGTTCCACTTGGTTTGCTCTTACTCTCAGATAAGGACAACAGAGGTTGCAGAGTTCCTGCAGTGTGTCTTTATTCACCAGGTAGTGCTCTACTATTTCCACCCCATGCAGACCACGAAAAGTTAAACAGGGTCTAAACACCATTCACCTTCTTAACTGAAGTCTATCAGCAGCAGCAGCAGCAGCATAGACTCAAGCCTATTGCACATACACATGCAGAACAGCAGCAGCAGCCCCTGACTTTCTTTCCCTTCAGTGTAGTTTCTGTGGCTGTATTCCAATAGGTTTTAGAATACGTGGCAAAAACCTACACTGTGTACACGGTTGCTTTATAGCTTGTTGAAGAGCTCTGCCATCTCAGATTGGTTGATTAGTATAGAGTTCAGCTGATTATGCTGTAATTAGCATGCCACAGTGTTTACCATGTTTTTTCACTCTACACATCATGTAGAGCTGCTTAGTGAATGCAAATCATTCAGCCTGCTATCATTGTATGTGTTGTACACGGACATGCACATGGTTTTAGTGAGCCATGACGGGTTTATTGAATCCTACCTGTGGTTTTCTGTAAAATATTAAATGAATGGTTAGATTACAGGATAGTGCAGGAAGAAATATGTATTGGGATGATAGCATTTGTATGGAAAAAAGATGAAAGGAAAGATAGAAATTGGAGACCTATAACTTTCGGGAATATTTATTACAAAACATTTATGAGAATAATACAAAACGTATTGAATGAAATAACAGGAAATGGTGTATTTGGTGTAAAAGGAAGAAAAGTAAAGAAAATGTTAGTAATAGAAAAGGGAATAAGTATGATCCTGACAGAAAAAGTAAGATACGATTGGTTATATATGATGTTGAGAAGGTATTTGGTAAAATAAGTCTTGAGAAAATGTGGGAAATTTTGGAAGCATATGAAATAATAAGAAAGTGGAAGTTATTAAAATATGCTACAAAAATGAAAATTCATGGGTGAAAGTAATTGTAAAAAGATGATGTCAGAAATGGATGAGGTATGCTAGAGGATGGGAAAGGAAACCGAGACACCAGTATGTCTGTTATGCAGATGGTTTGGTTATTGCAGCAAAAATAGTGGATGGATGAATGAAGTGGTATAAGAAATGAAAGTTTATTGAAAAGGGTGGATGTAAGACTGAATAAAGGAAAAAGTAATGGGTTTGCTGAAATAAAGAAGATAAATGGATTCCAAAAGCTACTTGTGGAGAGTGCAGCATGCTGAAGGAAGACCAGCGCACTGACTCTGGGTGCAATTTCAGAAGACTCTCTGGAATTAGTCTGAGTGCTTATTTATTTAGAGTATGATAATTTCATCTTTGCACATGCCCATCAGATTCCAGAACACATCATATGCACCCAACACAACTTAAATGTGACAAGCTGCAATGCTGACTCTTTTTTTTTTTTTGAAACCCCTCAGTGAAGGTTATAGTGCAATGCAAGGAAAGGAAGCTTATTCCTGCATATTCTGATGGAATCCGTATCTATGCAAAAAAAAAAAAATAAAAATGCTACCTGCAGTGAATGAACTGCAAAAGGCTGCAGTTCTGCAAGCCATGGAGGAAGATGTGACTCATGCAGCATAGAAGACAGACAGATAGACAGACAACCAGACTATGCCTAAACCAACTGTCAGACTAACAAATTATTGACAGATACTCCTTTAACAGACAGGTGGTGCAGGCAGTGTGCAACATGTTCACCCCACACATGCCTGTTCGGACATTGCAAGACGACCCTATACCTCTGGAAACCAAAGTCTGACTGAGCTTAGGTGTAGTGGCATCTGGGACATTTCAGTGATATATGGGAGATATGGTAGGAGTTTCACAGACAGCTGCCCGTCACATCCTATCACCATTCCTGGCAGCAATGCGCAGCAAAGTAGATGAGCACATACAGTTCCCATCTACAATCATCGACTGGCAAAATGTTATGTACCACTTCTACAACTTTGCAAACATCCCCCATGTTCTCAGTGCAATAGACTGCACCCACATCCCTATTAAGACCCCCTTGCAACCAGATACAGAAAGATACATCAACAGAAAGTGGTGGCCATCCCTGAACTCTCATATGGTGTGTCCATCAGATGGCAAAATAACAAGTATAATGGTGAGACATCCTGACAGTGTGCATGATGCTGCCATATGGCAGGAAAGTGGTCGTAAGGCTGCCTTCCAGCAAGGTGAAATACCTAAGGGGCTACTACTGAGTAAGTACAGGAACAGAGCTAAAATGTAAAGATGTAAGCTAAATTCATCTCTGTCATCATTACATATGATGGCAACGTATGTGTTTCACCTCCCCATAACAGGTGGCTGAGGTTATTCACTTGAGTCTTGGCTAATGACCTTTTACAGAGAACCTTCCAACCATACAGTGGAGGCCTACAATGGAGCACATGCCACAACACAAAAGACCATAGAATGTGTGTTTGGTGCACTAAACGCCTGGTGCGCATGTCTGGACATATCTGGGGGGGGGTGCACTACAGTACACACCTGAAAAGGCAGCACAGATGATCACTGTGTGTGCAATGCTACAAAATATGTTCACAGCAAGACAGGTATGGGTGAACTACCCCAAGAACCCCAGATGTCAAAAGATGACATTTCACAGAGAACACAGGGACAGAAGACACAGGCATGGGCAACAGAAAATGTGACCACAAGTACAGCCCCAAGCTACACGCCAGCATCTGACACACACCTTTGAGTCATGACAAATTGCACATACAGAAATACACACATTATACAGTAGCGTTCAGGTGCTGCCCCATCTAATAGAAATCACCAAGTGGATGTACACAATGAGCTTCAGACATAACATCATAAATCTAACATATAACAGTATGCACATATACAAATCTATCATAACATGGACCATCAACTCAGGCTACAAGTCACACAGGTCTGCATACAGACTCATAGTGGTGTATGTATGTGTGGCAGATAACAAGGGACATGCCTTTTTAAACCCTATCCCTATCTGTCCATTCTCAAATGATGCAAACAGGAAAGCAAGTCAAGACATACTGCAGAACTGTTGTCAGTACCACAAGTAAACTATACCAATGTAAATATGGCTAAAGTAGCATTTACTGAATGGATTCACCTCTGGTTAGTAAAAGTGACAGATGTCTGTGACACTAGACTTCACAACAACCACAGACAGATATCACTGCCAGTGGTCTGCACAGCAATCATCATCATCACCATAGGCTGAGGCTGACACTACAGGAAACATTAGATCAACTGTCAGTGTTACTCTAATCCAGTCTAGGATGCCCATGTCAACATCTCACACTGCAATCCTGACAGTTCCTCCACGTATGAAACACTTGGCCTATGTTGCTCCACAGAGAAGATGGATGGCGGGTGGGTGAAAGCAGCATGCAAAGACACATTGTGGGAAGGAGCATGTGTGTGCGTCTACTGTCTGCTGGGCCCAAATCAGATTGACCAGCTAGAGATGAGTGTGCACAGTGCAACACAGACATTGATGCATGATGGGCAAGGGTTGGTCCACAGAGAGGAGGCCTGTCTCTCCCATGTAGCACTCAGCTAAGCACAGGCTACACTGATCCATGCTTGTACTATGGTACTGCTGAAGTGCTGCTGTAACCATGGATTCAATGGGCCATGCTACAGATAACATGCTTTTATTCTGAGCAGCCACTGTTGCCATGACCTCACTGTGTCTGCAGTCCTGTTCTTCATGTAACACACACAGCTGTTGTGCGACATGATCCGTGGCATGGGCAAATGCACAAAAGTCAGATCTATGATGGTACTAGGAACATTCATTTTCTAGTAGATGCAGTCAGAGACCCTCTGACATGTCCCCAATCTCACCAGCTACATGCCTACATTTACTGTGCAAGCAGTATTGCTGTGTTTGGGGGAACTGTCAACATCATCACTAGCCTCAACATGGGACTGTGTTCCACAGGTCTCATCCTTGTGCACTGTCTGATGTCCTGACATTGTCAGAATGGTTGGACATGTTGTCATCCACATCTGATACTACAACCTCAGTCACATGACTGTCACCATCTGGGCCATACTTCCATACTGAGACACCTCCAATCCCATCTCAGGATAAGTGTACTGGCTAATGGAGGCTGAAGGGAATGAACATACTACAAGAAGAGATAGATAACACAGGTCAGGTAAATGTGCTGATATCACATGCTGGATATAACTACTGACATATGACAATAACTTATCACTGCAATGTTGCAGATGCTAATACCTGGAGTTTGTGTCTGAATGTGGCCCATGGAACCTATATAAAAGTGGTTTGACAATAATATTACATAAGCAGTATACATGTCATATGTGAGTAATAACAGCATAACACACACCTGACATGTCCTCATAAGAATCTTGCACAGGAGATGAGGGCTAAAATGCATCTGTCATAGGGATACAAAAGCAAAAACACATTATTTGCAATCACATACTTGTCAGCATGTACCATTCCAACAGAGCTACAACATATAGTAGGCAATATATACACATACCAGTTGGTCATGGCTGAGGTGCTGATGGTGGTTGCGCTTTTCAGAGATAGAAGGGCACAATATTAATGGAGGCCAACAACAGTGGTAACAGCAATGACATATGTATAACAGAGGAACTAACATACCATTTACACCCTCCCTATGTGGTGAGTTGGTCTGTCACTTTGCAGATCCTGCAATAGCAAACTACAGACAAAGAAAACAGAGTCACGCATGTGCATGCCGAAATATACAACACAGTAAAAAGATATTGTGGTACCCACGTGATGCATGGTGCATCTATTGGCTAGATGTCCCTGTGTATAAAAAACAGAAACATTAATTTTATGCAACACAATCATGTTACACATGACTGTGTAGCCTATGAAATAGTGGAAAACCATAACTGTCCC
>NC_056732.1:1604474285-1604555130 GCF_019279795.1 Protopterus annectens
CCTGGCCAAATCTGTACAGCTGAGAGGTATGCCCACAGCAGGATATGGCCATTCAGTTATGCTGAGAAATGCACAAGAAGGGGATCCCCAGCCAGTATAGCACCACCATTTACACAGATCCATCACTCAGTTGTCTGTAGCCACCCCTGCACAATGGCAGGATTCTGTCACAATGTCTAGTCTTTGCCTCACAATATTGGTCTCTGCTTCATTGTTCTTGTATTTCCCTGGTACACAACTGTGAGCAAACAATGTTATCTGTCAGTAGTTGATGACACAATACATTACACTGTAAAACAGTGCATATGTCCAAAAATCAAAACAGAATATGTTACAAAAGAAACCCATACAGTAATATAAAACTTAGTTACACACAGTATTTTCCCATGTTTGGACCCATTGCGTCTCCATATTGGCAACCTATCTACAGATATCCTGCAAAAATAGCTTGCTAGGTGTAGCTGTAGCACACAAAACCCTGGAATGGAGTACAACTCTCCCTAGATTGGATTCCCACAAGCAATATAGAAGGTCATACTGGGCATGCTCGTAGAAAGTCATACTGGGCATGCTCCTACACTTAGAGAATGGATCCCTACAGTCAATGCACTAGCTCATACTGGGCATGCACCTACACTTAGAGAAATAAAGCCCATGTCTGACACCACAGTGGACCATAGATATCTGTTATCTGCAGATGTCCGTGCACACACACCACAATGTAAACTGTTTGGTCTTCATAGACATACACACACACACACACACACACACACACACACACACTGGACAGGAAAACCCACAGCCAGCTGTAGGTGGCAGATATGTGGTAAATTTCCATCTGTTTTGTGTGATACACACACATATCTTAGGCCAGCATACTACAATGATTCAGGGATACACACACATACACATGGGGAAGAGAGACACAGACAGTGAGAGAGACAGTACCATTATGAAGCCTTTCCCACCCAGTACACATCCCATAGTCCCACTCTACACTATTTGCTGATGTATGTCACCTCAGCTGTACCTTTGGACAAGCCTCAGATCTGTAAGCTCAATGGCACGTGCAATAAATGCATAACTTACTAAAGCAAATAATTCGATAGGCAGGGTTTTGAATCTCAGTCCTGGCAACTGTGTGTGTGAAGCAGTTGCTATTTTACTCCATCCCCACCCATTACACATCTCATTACCCAATATCAGAACATGTGGTACAGTCAGTCACTGTATAAATTCCTTTTGTTAGCCCTCAGCCCTATTGTGTTTTGTTTGTGATAACTGTAGCAGTAGAGTACCAATAACTATTTATGTAGCAGTCCTATTCACAATCCTGTCAAATGTAAAGGTGTGTCTGTGTAGGTGTTTGTAGGTGAATGATTTTGAGGGCATTCCCACTCACTCCATTTCACATTGCTCTCCTTTATCACTGCTGCTGATGTCACTCACCTTTAAAGATACCGTTGGACAGGTCATAAATATATAGGCTTTGTGCCACATCGGATGAATGCATAGTGCTATAGTGCAGTGACCTAGTTAGGTAGGAGTTCTACTCTCAGTACTGTCAAATGTAAAAGTGTGTTTGTTTATGTGAGAGTGTCTGCAGTTGTATAGACATGATTTTGAGGCCATTGGCACTTACTACACTTCCCTTTCCCCTTCTTTATCACTGCTGTTGATGACACTCTCCTTTAAAGATACCTTTGGACAGCTCTCAAATATGTAAGCTTCATTGTGCATCTGATAAATGCATAATACTATAGTGCAGTTAGGTAGGAATTCTAATCTTGTTCCTGACAAATGTAGAAGTGTGTTTGTTTGTGTGAGAGTGTCTGTAGTTGTTGAGACACAATTTTGAGGCCATTGACACTTACTACACTTCCCTTACACCCCCTTTATCACTGGTGCTGATGTCACTCACCTTCTAAGATACCTTTGGACAAGTCTCAAGTATGTAAGTGTCATGGTGCTTCTGATAAATGTGTAATACTATAGTGCAGTAAACTAGTTAGGTAGTGGTTTGAATCTCATTCCTGTCATGTGTGTCTGTCTGTGATTGTGTTTTTAACATTGTGATCTGTATCCATTGGGATTGGGTTTTGCTACACTTTTTGTGTGGTCCACCCAGCAAACTACCAAATGTCCTCTGTACAGGGCCCACATTTGTGGTGGCTGTGGATACTCTTCAGTCCTATAATCTGTTTGTTATGTGATATTACTGTAGAACAATATGGAGTCCAAAACAAGATATGTGGCCCTTGTAGTCCTGTGATACAATTCCACACTCAGGAATCTTAGGCAAACACACTCATCTATTTATTATTCCCTATGTCACTAAGTGGTCTGCAAACTGGCTCACATATGGAACTCACAGTGTGAAAGCAGTGGGCTCCATGTCGGACTGCAAAACAGTCATGGGTGGTGTCAGCCTGTCAAACAGTCATATATGGAGTACCGAAGGTTCTTGTCCTGCGTCCAGTCTTGTGTGTTGTGTGTGGCTCTGATATCTAGTCCAACAGGAATGAACTGTGGTTAACAATGTTTGCAGACAGTTGCTAATTGGGGTCTCTATTTACATCCCCAGATTAAGTTAGCATCCTGCATAAAGTCACCACTGACACTTCCAACTGTCAGAACACTGGGCTTAGTCTCAATGTCAAGAAATGTGTCCCAATCCCCTGTTGAATCAATGTGTTGTCCACAAATGACCACATCGGTGGTAGTCCAATGGAGACAGATGTCCTTATAGGAGGTCTGTGAACACAGCTTGACAGCAACCTCTCTTCTGACCACCACACTGCCACTGTGGGCAAAAAGTCCTTCCATGTGGCACATTGCATAAATAAGGGTGTGTCATCCAGGAATAAAGAGGTCAATGTCTCCCTCTACCCCCCAGTCATTAGGCCAATCAGCAGGTCCAATGGCCCATTTTCTATGTAACTCAGTAGACAGCTTCAACGACTGGGTAGCTTGCAAATGTACCTGACATGTACGTCCCTAGGCATGAAACAACTGTCTGATATAAAAAGAGGCCAAAACCTGCAAGTGTTCCCGGTCACATCTTGGCTACTTACAGACAATCCCTGCTTGACTGACAGTGCCATGTCTGCCCAGCTATGTTACAAATGCCACAACTAGGAAACTCTAATCTGTATGCACCACATGCCATGGATACCTCAACCGCATTACCGCATTCAACAGAACATGCTTGGTGACAGGTCCATAACCCAGACATCGCCACGTTATATGATATATGTTGCATGCATGTCAATCAAAGCACCACACTGGCCCTCTTCAAGAGAAATTCATATGAGTGGATGGTGAATATAACTGTCACCCTGGGGATCATTCAGTTTGGCTATATAGTTGCATCTCTCACATGTATTTGTGTTTTGTGGGAGGAGGAGAGGGTTGTCTGTGTACATGAGGCAATTGTAACATTGCCTCAATATTCCCAGATTCACCAGCTGAGCAGGAGAGGACGCTAGCAACTGACCCTTTGACATGCTAGAAGAAATGAAAAAGTTTGCTGTGTAACTGAGTCAGAAAGGACCTATAGGGGAGTGGGTACTCAAGGGGGTTTTAAGCTAGTGAAGTACTTTGTATAATATAGAAGTGCTTTACCTGACTAAAAATGCTTTAGGAACAAGTGCTGAGCTTTACAGATAGAGAATAGACTGTTTAGATTACAAGTAGAGCAGTTCTAAGGGAAAAAATGAAGAGCAGACTTTACGGAGCCAGAAATAGTTTAACCTTGTTTAACCGCCGCTTCCCGATGGTGCTCTAGTGGCAACTCCGCTAAATGCAGAAAAGGCAATAAGTCAGTAGTACAGGCTAGCACACTTTAGTGGGCAGCCAAACAATTAAATTAAACAGCAAACAAACACTTTTCGACTTGAATTACACTAATTTCGACTAAAATGTACTTTTAAGTGCAGATAATAAAAATGCAGTAAGTAACTATGAAAACAGTTAAAGCTTGCTCTAGGTAAGCAGTAGAAGGTAAAACAAATATAAAAAACAGCAGGATACTTAATCAGGAAAGCAGTCACATTTTCAGTTCTCTGTAGCCAGGAAGACTCAACAGGACCACGTGGAGCTGTGTCTGAGCAATATGGCTTCAAAAAAATGCCAGAGGCAGATTTTAACCAGGGAACTTCAAAAGAGCTAGAAATGGTCCAAAATGACCAATTACTACAGCTTCTTGTGCTGAGGTCACTTCCCTCAAGGACAGGTAGGCTATTCAAGGCTCCCCACTCCCACTGGTGAGCTAAGAAACTTCCTTCTATCCAAGTAAGGCAATGGACAACACAGGAACTACACCATAGCCCAGGATACAGCAAGGCCTGTAAACTGGTCTAACTAGTTTAGGAGAGGCAGGAAAACAAGGAATATTTTTTTTGGGGTTTTTTTCTTTTTAAATAGAAACACACAGAAATGCAGAAAAGGCAATAAGTCAGTAGTACAGGCTAGCACACTTTAGTGGGCAGCCAAATAATTAAATTAAACAGCAAACAAACACTTTTAGACTTGAATTAGACTAATTTCGACTAAAATGTACTTTTAAGTGCAGTAATACAAAATGCAGTAAATAACTATGAAAACAGTTAAAGCTTGCTCTGGGTAAGCAGTAGAAGGTAAAACAAATATAAAAAAACAGCAGGATACTTAATCAGGAAAGCAGTCGCTTTTTTTCAGTTCTCTGTAGCCAGGAAGACTCAACAGGACCACGTGGAGCTGTGTCTGAGCAATATGACACCAATACTTAAGCCAATTGTTGAAACTGATCATCTTGTCTTCATATTGTGGCATCATTCTTGGTGAGGGTAAGATGCTACTCAAGGTCAGGGTCATACCAGCCTGGGCTACATGCTCAGAGAGCTCCTCTATGTCTCTTTTCATGTAGTCCAGGGAGGTATGTCTCAGGTCATTCACACCAGCATGGACAATGACTGAGTCATATTTGTACTTGCCTTGGAGTGACCTGAGTGCTTGTGTTATGTGGCGGATCCTAGTGCCCGACAGGCAGCTCACCGTGACCTTCTCCTTGTTCAGCCTGGTGAGCGGGACGTCAGTGTGCCTGACGATAGAGTCACCTATTACAAGTGTATCAAGTGTGTTGTTTAGCCTTAAGGGCTGTGACTGTTCGGCACACTGGCTTTGTGAGCTTTGTGTTGCATGTGTTTTGTTTTGGGTGTGCGGTTGCTTGAGTGTCTGCTTTGGAGGTCTCTGCTGCTTAGGCAGATTTTTATTTAGAGCCTCCGAGTATGTTTTTGTGTGTTTATGTGTTTGGTTTGCTGTCGTGGTAGGTCTATGTGAGACTGGAATTGTAGTGAGTGTGGTTTCCTTTTCCTCCTGACTGGTTACGCCAGTACTGAGTTGAGAGAGCTTAGCCTCCAGTTTGGCTATATGGTTGCATCTCTCACATGTGTTGGAATTTGTTGGGAGGAGGAGGAGAGGGTTGTCTGTATACATGAGGCAGTTGTAACATTGCCTCAAAATTCCCAGATTCACCAGCTGGACCGGAGCGGGGATTGACAACTGACCTTTGGACATGCTAGAATAGTATTGAGAATTCCTTTATAATTGAAAAAAAAGGGCCAGTGGGGAACAAGGTACTCAAGGGGAGTTTGTGAGGGTGTAGTGCTTTTAATTTTTTAGTGCTGACTTATATAATTGCTTTAGTGAGCAAGTGCCAGGTAACTTAAATGCAATGTGCTACAGGTAACTTAAATGCAAAAACGACAAACAGTAACTTTCATTCAAGTGAAACAAGGAAATAAGTACAGTAAGCAATGCAGGTATCACTAGGGATCCACAGAAGCGCTGAAAAGCCGCGTTTTAGGTGGAATTAGCATTTCAGGGAAATAACAAGCAAACAAACAACAAGCATACAAACAAAGCTAGATTCAGCAGGCCTGGATCTAGTCTATGCTACAGCAAACAAGGTGTACCAATTTCAGTAAGAAACAGTTCAAATATGCAGGCACTATAAGCCTTTAACCAGAAATTCCCAGCTCAGAAGGGCAGAGTCCAGCCTCCCCTCCCGCAAGAGTGCAGACCATGAACCTTCTTAATGTAAAATAACTGGTCTGATGCCCAAGTTCTTAAACCAGAACTAATACACTTTTAGAATAACAGACACTGAGCCCTCAATCAGCAGTTCCCAACTTAGAAGGATGTAAGCTACCTGTCCTGCCACCACAGTGCAGGCCACAAACCTTCCTAATGTAAAACAACTGGTCTGAAGCCCAAGTGCTTAATCCAAAAGACTTAGAATGATAGCTACACTTTAATCAAGTTACTACCAAGCAGTAATAAATACAATTGAATACTTTAAAGAATGCCTGGATTAGTGCTCAAGTTATACAAACAAAGCTAGATTCAGCAGGCCTGGATCTAGTCTATGTTACAGCAAACAAGGTGTACCAATTTCAGTAAGAAGCAGTTCAAATATGCAGGCATTATAAGCCTTTAACCAAAAATTCCCAGCTCAGAAGGGCAGAGTCCAGCCTCTCCTCCCACAAGAGTGCAGACCACGAACCCTCTTAATGTAAAATAACTGGCCCGAAGCCCAAGTGCTTAAACCAGAATTAATACACCTTTAGAATAACAGACACTGAGCCCTCAATCAGCAGTTCCCAACTTAGAGGGATGTAAGCTACCTGTCCTGCCACCACAGTGCAGGCCACAAACCTTCCTAATGTAAAACAACTGGTTTGAAGCCCAAGTGCTTAATCCAAAAGACTTAGAATGATAGCTACACTTTAATCAAGTTACTACCAAGCAGTAATAAATACAATTGAATACTTTAAAGAATGCCTGGATTAGTGCTCAAGTTATACAAACAAAGCTAGATTCAGCATGCCTGGAGCTAGTCTATGCTACAGCAAACAAGGTGTACCAGTTTCAGTAAGAAGCAGTTCAAATATGCAGGCACTATAAGCCTTTAACCAGAAATTCCCAGCTCCGAAGGGCAGAGTCCAGCCTCTCCTCCCACAAGAGTGCAGACCACGAACCCTCTTAATGTAAAATAACTGGCCTGAAGCCCAAGTGCTTAAACCAGAATTAATACACTTTTAGAATAACACTGAGCCCTCAATCAGCAGTTCCCAACTTAGAAGGATGTAAGCTATCTGTCCTGCCACTACAGTGCAGACCACAAACCTTCTTAATGTAAAACAACTGGTCTGAAGCCCAAGTGCTTAAACTAAAAGGCTTAGAATGAGTTACACCAAGCAGTAATAAATACAACTGAGTACTTTTAAGATGACGCAAAAGCAAAATAAAGTAGGAAGAAACACAAATACAGTAAAAGCAGATATAATTTTTTTTTTTTTGAGTGAGCAAATGAGATGGGCCCAGGCGGAGTATCCAAGTGCAAATTTACAAGAAGGGCGGGCAGTTTCAAAGCCACCAAGATTAACACCAAGACAAAAACAGGGAGGGTGGGTGGGGACCTACAGTCACAACTTCCAGCTAGATATTGCTCAATGCAACACAAACAAATTACTTTAAATCGAGTATTATTTGATAAAAGTGCAGATAAAAATCTACTTAGCTCCACTCATGCAGGTCTCAGTTGGCCAAAGCTCACATTTTAAACAGAAAGCAATTCACTGTACCACTTGTATAAGACAGAAACCGAATAACAATGAGGTAAACTACCCCCACTTATCACTGGCTATGCAGGTTTTTTAACAAGCCTTAACTGAAAATACCACTTGTATAAGACCTACTGAAAAACAGTCAACTTCCAGCTAGATATTGCTCAATGCAACACAAACAAATTACTTTAAGTTGTGTATTATTTGATAAAAGTGCAGATAAAAATCTACTTAGCTCCTCTCATGCAGGTCTCAGTTGGCCAAAGCTCACAGTTTAAACAGAAAGCAATTCACTGTATCACTTGTATAAGACAGAAACCGAATAACAATGAGGTAAACTTCCCCCACTTATCACTGGCTGTGCAGGTTTTTTAACAAGCCTTAACAGAAAATACCACTTGTATAAGACCTACTGAAAAATTGTCAACTTCCAGCTAGATATTGCTCGATGCAACACAAACAAATTACTTTAAATCATGTATTATTTGATAAAAGTGCAGATAAAAATCTACTTAGCTCCACTCATGCAGGTCTCAGTTGGCCAAAACTCACGGAACTGAGAAATGGCATTCCTCATTTAACTACAGATATTTAGTGACATCTTTATTTAACTGTAGTACTTATTTGACTTGCTAGACTCTGCCTGACTATTGCTGATCTCTGCATTTGATTTTTCTCACCCATCCACCCATCAGCTGTTGTAGTTTTAAACTTGCTGGCGATTGAGTTGCCCACTACTACTATAAATATGATTTTTGGAAACTCCTCCCAGTCCCATCTCATCAGCTCATTCTAGTGAGCACTGAGAGATCATCTTGGAATGCTCTCTCTCCTGGTCTCTTAAACTTGAATTAGATTATTCCCTACTTTCAAACTTACTAAAAAGAAAATGGCACTTTATTCAGCTTCTGTTACTGTTACTGTATTTGTGCTTCTTCTTACTTTAGGAATGTATAGCAAAAAAAAAAAAAAACTAAACTATTCTGTTGCATTTAATCTGCTACATTTATAACTGCCTTTTAGTAGCCTGGTTACATTGCATCTGTTATTCTAAGCCTCTTAGTTCCAATTTAAGTGCTTGGGCTCCAAGCCAGTTATTTTACATTGAGAAGGTTTGTAGTGTACACTGTTGTGGGAGGAGAGGGTAGCCACCACCCTTCTGAGCTGGGAATTGCTAATGAATGCTAATTGTGCCTGTTATTCTAAGTTACATTGTTCTGATTTAACCACTTGGTCTCCAAACCAGTTATTTTACATTAGGGCACACCTTTGAGGTGGAAAATGATAGCTTACAACTTTCTGAGGTGGGAATTGCCTGTTGAAGGCTTATTGTGTTTGTTATTCTAAAAGTGTCTTAGTTATGGCTTAAGCACTTGGGCTCCAAACCAGTTATTTTACATTAGGAAGGTTTGTGCTTTACAGTCCTGTGGCATTATTGTCTAGATAGATTTTTAACTACTAGATCATCAAGTTTACTCAATGCTGAGTTTTGCTCTTAAAGTTCCTTGTCTTATTAACATATTCAGTATTTAAATTTCCCCCATTTCTCCATAGTAAATCAGTAGCCATGGATATGCACATCCAGACTGTCTCTGTGGCCAGTCTGGTTGAGATGAGTATTCTGAGCCATTGAAGCAATTGCCTCATGTACACTGCTGACCTACTTATTCTTATTAAAATAGATAAAATATGTCAGAGGTGTAAATACACTTTAACGTTGGAGGCAAACTCTCTCATACAACCAGTAATACTCCTATAGAGGATGTCAGTGATACTTGCACCACTCCTACTGCACAGGGACTCTACACATAAAACTACTTATGCTGAGGCTCTTAGGTAGCCTTCCTAAACCACTAAGACCTCCTGCACAGTACCTTCTGCACACTACAGTCAAAGAAAGGGTTTTCGGTCATCAGGTAAACACTCTGTTAAAACACTACCCACAGCTACACATAGTAACACTGTACCGAATGCCTCTACTGCTAAGCCCTTAAGGAAAACCAGCACACAGCCGCATTTCCTGGTCATTGGTGATTCTGTAGTGTGGCACACCAATGTCCCCTTCACCTGACTGAGTTAGGAGAGAGTCATGGTTAGCTGCCTTTCCGAGGCGAGGATCCATCAAGTCACACAGGTAATCAGGTCATTGATCCAGAGGTACCAGTGTGACACTGTCATAGTCCATGTATGTGTTAATGACCTGAGATGTACCTTCCATGTCTGTATGACACAACACATGATTAAGCTCGCTGATTGTGTCTCAGGCAGGTATGAGCCAAGCACTGAGCAACATGCTACCTTCTCCAAGGATGATGCCAACTTACCAATATAAAGTGATTGATTTTAACAGTTGTCTTAGCTTCTGGTGTCATTCCAAGAGAATACAATACCTGATGGCCTGAGCGGACATGGTTGACAGACCTTGCTGCTTTTCCAGAAATGGTCTGCTCTTGTTTCCTCTAGGCTTTCAGATATTGGCAGCAACCTTTTACACCCCATAGTGCCTTATAGGGAAATGCCAAACTAATAAACGTATCAACATAACTGAACCTAGGAAGGAATATCTGAAGGTGGTATTTCTTCATGCTAGAAGACTTAACAAGAAACTCTACTCCCTGCAAGCCTTCCTCTCCATGGAGAGTGCAGACATCTGTGTAGTAAATGAGACATGGTTTAAAGTTGTGGAGAGTATGCCAGCAATGCAAGGTTACAGTGCCTTTAACAACGTTAGACCAGCTTCTGCACAGGAGGGAACTAGAGGTGAAGGAGTCTGGAGTCTATATTAAAACCAACCTCACATCCAGACTAGTTAAACTGTATGACCCACTAGAACTCATACATGTGCAACTCACCATAAACAGGGTCTCATACCATATCCTTGCAATCTGTAGGTCCCCCTCCTTGTCCCAGGAAACCCATACTGCCTATCTCAGTATACTAGAGTTCCTCATCATTCATCCCAATATGATATTTTTGGGGCATCTCAACTACCTCTCTGTAGATTCAGAATCCTACACCACAGTAATTACTAAACTTTATTAATACCAGCATCCCAGAACAGTTGTCCTATTCTCCTACCAACAGTACAAGCATCCTTTACCCTGTACTCACAAACATGGGAGGGGTGTGGGGGGGCAATGCTGATCACCCACTGTAATATCGTTGTTTGTCTGATCTGACCATAAGGCAATATTACTTGAAATAAAAATTAAATCTGGGAATCCAGGAAAACCAAAAACCTTTAGGAACTATTCTAAGGGTAACCTCTCTCTACTAAGCAACACCTTGGCTAAATTCCAAGTACCCTTATTTCCAGTAAGCACCATAGCATTTACAAAATCTCTGTACAGCCATATTGATATCTGTATATAGTGAGCTGTGCCCTGTCTTATTAAGAATAAGACAAGTACAAAAGACAAGCCACTCTGGTGGAATCACAATGTCAATCGGTTATACAACAAAAAAAAAAAAATCTTGGCCAAGTGTAGGGGGAACAAAGCCATACATACTAAAAGCCCCTTGACAAATCTAAGCAGGTAGCTAAAAGGGTTAACTAATACTTCAAAGGCTAAATCTGAAGAAAAAATAGCATCTTAGGCAAAGGGCGACTACAAAGCTTTCTACAGCTATGTCCATACCTCAGGTGAACTACACAACAATGCACAGAACTTATTGTAACTGGCATCTCGTACACTGAATTGGAGGCCATTACCAACCTTTTGGCTGACAAGATCAGCTCAAACTTCTCACCCCCCACTCCCCCTGATAGTCCAAAGGGAATACTGCATACTACTATCCCCCCAACCATTGCTAGGGAACAGCTCATCGATGCACTATCCATGGTTGAAAACACTGCATCGATGGGCCCTGATAACATCCTGGGATAATTATTAAATTGCATGAAACCTGACTTCTCTGGTTCACTTGAATCACTTTTCAGCTGGAGCCTTCAGTCAGATTTTGTGCCCAAGGAATAGAAGATGGCTGCAGTCATTCCTCAGCACAAAGGAGATCCAGTCACTGATCTGGGTAACTACAGGCCCATAAGTCTTACCAGCCTGTTATGTAAGGCCATGGAAAACATCATCATGGATACGATAAATAAGGACATAGGTAACCTGCATACTCTGGACCTATCACAGTGTGGTTTTGTTAAAGGAAGGTCATGCCTATTAAATCTGATGGGAGGGTCACCAAAGCACTTGATGAACATAAGACACAGCTTACCTCGACCTGGCCAAGGCTTTTGATACAATACCCCACTCAAGGCATTATAAACAAGCTCACTAATTTAGGTATAAACCCTTTTATCATCAACTGTATAGCCAACTAGCTCACTGATAGGATCAAGGAGGTCAAAATAGGTGGGCCACCTCCAGCAAGAGGCCAGTCACTAGTGGAGTCTCCCAGGGTTTGATATTGATCCTGCTCCTTTTTGGTATCTACTTCTCTGAAATGGAAGCAAATGCTGAAGGTTTATGGGTGACTAAGTTTGCAGATGATTGCAAACTGGGGCTTATCATAGACTCCACTGCAGACACTAGGACTCTTCAAGAAGGTCGGTCTCTGACTAAGAAATAGTGCCAAAGCCATGGTTTTAAACTCAATGTTAAGAAATGCATAATTGCACCCTTTGGGAAGTCAACCATCCCAGCTAATTACCATGTTGAAAATACGCTCCTAAGAGGTGATTCCCTGGTCCGGGATCTTGGTACGCTTGTAAACAGTAGCCTTACCTTTGACCACCACATATCCACAGTGGTGAGGAAATCCTTTTTATGTTACATGACTATAAGTAAGAGTATGGCATCCAGGTCTAAAGAGGTTATTATCCCACTGTACTCCTCCCTGATCAGACCAGTTATAGAATACAGTGCTCCCTTTGGTATGTATCTGACCAGGCATAAACAGCAACTAGAGTGAACTCACAGGTTCCTTACAAAAAGAATACAAGGCATAACAAACCTACCTTATGCAGAGCTCCTTAAAGCCCTTTCCCTCTACTCAGTGTCCTATAGATTGCTGAGGGGTAATCTATTACTGACATACAAGGCATCCACAAACCCTACACTCATAAATCCCTTATTATTGATACCTACCCTCAGGCAGCAAGACCTGAACCTGCAAGCTTAATGAAGTGTCCAGTACATTCCATTCAAATAGTCTGACATGCAGCAAAAAGTAGGATAGAGGTGTCGCTAAAAAGCTCATGGTCAACATATCTGCACAAAATAACCAAACAATTGGAGGGCAGTGGTCACAGTATATGGCGTTTGTATCAATAGTACTTCAAGTTAGTGAAAAATATAATAGAGCAATACATTCAGCATAAACATGCACTTTGGTAACAGTACAGATAACCGAGATGTATGTGCATGTATGCAGACTGAAAGCTTAATAGACCCACGAGTACATTCCCTTCACAATTTCTCTGATAAAGCATGTGTAGGTTGGAAGCACAGGAAAAAGGCCTGTGGTGACATGTCTACAGAAAGTAACCCTCACTAGACAATGAAGGGAATTGAAGAAGTGTTTTGGTGTCCCACCCCAGTAGTATTATGCATAGCAGCAGCACCACCCCGAACATGAGGATGCACACACACACACACACACACACACACACACACACACACACACACACACACACACACACACACACACACACACACACACACACACACACACATTGCCAGAGGTCCATTGCAATGAATGTAAAGTGTCCTTGGTGTCTAGTGCCCCCCCCCCACACAAACACATACATATACACACTCTGCTGATTGTAATGCAGTTCCATTCATTCCAATGGAAGCTGTCCTTACACACATTTCTGATTTCCAGAGAAAATAAAGCAATTCGGCAAGCAGATAGTCACAGTTGTATCTTGGTGGAAAGGTAAATAAGACTTCACTAGTGTAAGGGAAGTAAATATTCTAGAGCTTTGGGCACAGCAGCTTAAGATTAACAGAGATCAACTCTCTGCCCATGTAGAGAATCTGTCCATTTGTCTACAAGGGATATTTTCCTGGTGTTTTCAATGACCTAAAGAATGGTATAATACGATATGCTTGTCCTGAATCATTATCTAGTCATCTATTTTTTATTACCTTGCCCCTCACTTGAGACAAGTGGTTTGGAACTTGTAGTACCACCATTGAGTTTGGGTAGCACCTGCAGGATCAGTGACATCCGGTGCCTTCTGTACCAGTCTAGTGCTATGAGACGGAGTTGAAATTCATCGTGTTTAGTTAACACCTCCAGTATCAGTGGAGTACAAAGAATGATGTAAAGTAGGCCTTGATCCTAAATTGAAGAAAAATGTCTGTGTTACATAAGCCTCCTAGTGTGGAATACATGCAGAATTCTAGGACGTACATGGTTCCTTGTAGATCAGACAAGTCCACCTGTGACTGACTATACTACTTCACTACAGGGATAAAAACATATGAGTTTAGTTCTTACTCAAATGACAGTGATATTTCTTTTCTTAATATATTGCTGATACATTTAGATACAGTGTTTGAAATGTAAAGTTGTTTTCCCATTCTCATTCTCGCGTAAGTGTGTGTTTTGATCCTCCTCTTACTAGCAAGATAACTCTCCCAGCCACTCTGCTGACCCACTTGTTCATCCTAGGTGGGAGGAATACAGCTCATTTATTCCCTGAAGGAAATGGGATGGGGTGAATGTGATAGTGGAAACATCATTCTAAGCCAGATTTATTTATTTTTTTTCTTTTGTATCCCTTCTCGTTAGTTTCCAATTGGTGATATGCAATAGACCTTTGTGATGCACCCCAAATCTCTGTTGGATAACATTAATAAGCCCTACTCACTCCTTGTAAGAAAATCACCTCTGTGTGATTCCAAGTTTCTACCTTAAATTCTACTGTGAATGATGAAGTTTAAGCCTTATTATTCCTGTCCTCTCCCACCAGATCCAGCAGTTACCCTAAGCTGCTAGTTAAACCCTGGGCCACAATCAGGGCTTTATCCCTCTGTATCAACAGAAATAAAGATCACACCCTCTTTTTTTGAAAAAAAAAAATACAGTACGAAAGGGGATACTAAAGAGGATGTATGTTTCCATGTCTGTTATAACATGACTGATTTTATTTACTGTTTGATTCAAAACTGGGTTTAGGTGAAGAAAATTGAAGAACGTTTTCAGGGTAAAGCATAGTAGCTGTCTGTTACAGTAATGAGTTGGAAAGTAATAGATGATATTATTTCATCCGTTTTTATGTCTCTAATCCATAATCTTTTGGTCCGTCACAAGTAATTAACTCTGCATACCTTCTGCATCTTTAGCACCAGTTGTACAGTCTTTCCCTTATGCCCTGCAACTAAATTATGTATTTATTTGAATATGTTTCCAGTTAGCTGAAAAGAATATGTTAAGTTCCTCGTGATATTTTAAGTATTGAAACTTTGTTAGAATGTTCTTCCTTTCAAATTTAAATATTTTGAGTCGTCTTCTGTGGCTTACAGTAGAATTCCAAAACAAAAAAGTGGTTATAGCATGCATTCATTTTAACATTGAAATATATTAGATTAAACTAAAGCAAAAAGGGAAAATGGTCTTTATTAGTTCTCTTAAAAATGCTGGAAAATTGGACAAAAAACATTTACAGTTGTAGAAAGCATAAGAAAACATCTTTTAATAGGCATTAATATTAAGTCAAGCAATGAAGTTTGCAAACCAAGTTTAGCAATGAGCTCTTTAATGGGCAATCAAAATAATAAACTGTCAACATTATTTTAAATGATAGTAATAATAATACAGAAAACTGCGGTGGTGGTGCTGCGGTAGCGTTGTCGCCTCAAAGTAAGACGTCCTGTTCGATTCTCAGCTAAAGCGCCTTCTGTGTTGAGACATGCGTGAATGGGCGTACCTTCGTTGAAGGTTGTGCGTCAGGGCTGGCAACTTGGTACGTAAAAATCTACTGCCAATCATTAGCGGACCGGAGTTCCGCTGTGGTGACACCTAACTGGGAAAAGCCGAAAGATACAACAAGTAATAATAATACAGAAGTATGAACTAATGTTATATGATTGCCTCATCAGTCTGTAGACCATTACAAGCCTAGCCAAAAAAAATTCAGAAGTTCTCCCTAGCCTCAAGGAGGAAAAGACAATGTAGACCAGGGGACAAATTAAGATTCCCCATCCAATTATCTAAGTTTACCTAGAAGATGGCAAATTCTACTCTGTCATGCCAACACGTATTATTTATCTGATCATAAAGGTTTAGTTCCTTTAACCAGGTATTTAAGGTACCATTTTTTGTGAGGGGAATACAAGGTCAAGAGGGTTGGATTTTTCATGGTTCTTAAGTCAAGGCACAGTTTTCCTTGGAGGACTCTATAAGAGACTGCATAAAGTGAAAGGGATGCTATATGTCCTTATAACTTTTGATGCCACTGATCTTTTTAGATATGAATCTGTGGGTTTTTTCTCAAGTTGAATGATATGTTTAGACAGATACATGACAAAATAATGAATCTCTGAGGTCTGTTATGTTTACTGATATGGTTAGGCAAACACATACCAAATGGTACATTATATTCAATTATGGGTCTGATGATATATGAGCAAAAGCAAATTAAGATTTCTTTGGATTTGGTGGAGATAGATTCCTTTTGGCAGTGTGTAATCAGAGAGGTGTGTCACCTGTATGGTAGGTGAAAATGCTTTGTTAACCATGAAGAACCACACGCTGTCCAGGTCAAGAATGTGTTTCAACTATTTATTAGTAAAACAACAAGTTAAGCACTTTTGTCCCCTCAAGGACTTCATCAGAAACTGATGCCATGAAATCACATGACTTATATAGAACTTAAACCATACATCACCCAATCACATTACAGCCTTATGTCAGTTCCTTAACCCATGAGTGTCCAACATATATTACCATCATTGGAAAACAAAGTCACTGTCTGAAACAAAAAACAATATCATAGAAGCATAGTAAAAACCTAATAAAAAACAAGGTCTTCCTACAGTATTTGTAACAAGACATACATAAGTATACCAACATTTCAACATGTGCCTGTTATACAAAAATTCTATTTACAATTATATTTAAAATGCATATACTCTATTAAAATAAGCAAAATTAGTAAAAATATTATAGTTCTCTCATTTTAAGTACAGAATTGATCATGACATATTCATTTAAACCTGGTTTTACATGAGGGTACTGGGTCAGCTACAAATGCAAACACCAGTGAGTTCAACATATTAACAGACACTGCACAAGGTTCTTTTGAGGGAGACCATTATGAAGAGGATGGTTACATAGATGAAAGTAGGTATAATAGTTAAAACCAACAACCCCTGATTCTGTCTTTGCCTAAGCGATCAGAAAGGATACAAAATTTGAGAGGTAGGGGACGTTTTTTACCCCAAGGTCAAATGAGACCAGGTACAAGAAGGAGAATGAATTACAGAGGGGGGAACAAGTGAACAGGAGACAGGTCAACAAACAATAAATGAAAAGGGGGCTCAGATTATTGCCAGCTATGGTGGACAGATGTTAACCCACAATGGTGACCACATTTTTAACTACACCGAAAGGGAAACTGACACTGTATATTTCAATTTACTCAAAAAAGGGTTTAAATTTGTTCCCAAATCTAAAGGAAACATAGCTGACACAATGATCGAGTTAAAGTTATTTACTAGGAGGTTGAACTTATCTTTCCTAAATAGAGATAGTGTAGCCCCCACAACAACCAATGTACTGAAGAAAAAGAGTACCTTTAACCCCCACTATGTAAAGTTTTACAAACTTTTGTAAAAGCTTGAGAAAGGGAGCTTTATGTAGCATACAGTGACAACAAGAAGAATTTTAGTAATTTAACCAAAGAAGAACGTGAAGAGCTATCTAGAGACAAATCAGTCAGAGTTATGAAACCCGACAGTGGGGGTGATGATAGCAGCACACATCGACTATGTAGGCAAAATGATGAACATGCTCATAGACAAAACTAGGTACACCCCAGTTTTGAGAAATGAGATCAATATAGCTCACAACAAAATTGATTTATTCCCAGAAGATGCCCTTTTGCAGGGATTCATTACTCCAAATACCCTTGTTTTTTTGACCAATAGAAACCCATTGATTCCAGCAGCATTTGTATCCCCAAAGTACACAAACGCGTAGAGGACCCCCCATACAGGTTAATTGTAGTTGCACAGGGATCAGAGACATACCCTTAGCTGGTTACATAGACAGGAAGGTTAAACAGATATGCAGTAAACACATGCATGTCCTAAGAGACTCATGGGACTTTTTAGCTAAATTTGACATCAGTACTTCCAAAAACTCAACTTGTTTTCTGATGGTTGACGTCGTTGATCTTTTCTCCAGGTCTTCTGAGGAAACAACTAAATTATTTGGAGGCAGGGCTTCTAACTCAAACTTTTTGAAACTTTATACACAATTTTTACTACTATTCACCAGGTCTGTTTACAAGCTACTAGCCAGTAAAGTTAAGTAAACAGTATCTTAGCAGCATTTTGATAGCTATTGAGAGCCTGTACATAAGAATAAATTGTCCTGTGGTTTATAAGTATTGACTTTTTATGGTAAAATTTATATTGCAAGGATATCATACAATAAACTTAGTGCTGATTTTCAACACATTGAGTGAGATTCACAAACAATATTTTTCTGTGCAGGAAGAGTGTAAGTGTTCCTGCATGGAAAATGGCAGCCAAGCGATCCATGAATGTTAGTTCCTGACGTGCACAAGCTTGCATACACTCTTCCTGCATGAATATTCATGCAGAATGCTAATTACCTCATTTGCAGGTGAAAACCATGCAAATGAGGTAAAATAGTGATTCTGCAAGCATACAGATCTCCGTGCAGGAACAGTGTACTGTGCAGAACCGTATTCTGCTACTAGCAGAATATGGTTCTGCTATCTTAAAAAAATCTTGTAGTAGATTAATTAGGCATGCCACTGGCTAAATATATAGCCACTGGCATTGCCATAATTTAGAAAATGAGAAAAATACATTTTTTTATGACCAATATCGGCCGTTTAAGCGCAGCGTGTGCAAACGGGAGGGCTCCAAAAATATAAAAAAAAATATGAAAAATAA
This sequence comes from Protopterus annectens, assembly GCF_019279795.1. NCBI lineage: Eukaryota > Metazoa > Chordata > Ceratodontiformes > Protopteridae > Protopterus > Protopterus annectens. The sequence goes on from NC_056732.1 coordinate 1,604,493,004, forward strand.
AAGTCTGCATTTTGCCATTATACTCAATGATATGCAGAATGTAAACAACAGATGTCAACACTGGTTGCTAAGGGGAAAGGCTGTGCTGTAGTGCAGTAACTATGGTCTTAGTCATTAGGGTATGTAAAGCAGGGTAATGTGCCTGAATCACAGATTTCTTCGAAGTCCAACATTGCACCTACCCGTGTAGGAGCAAGAGGACTATAGTACAAGAACAGGGAACAACAAACAGAAAAGCAGGGTGTGTCATGGTTCCTGTAAGCACATTGGAGCTCCGCACAAATGGGAGGCACAGGGCTCAGTGTGGGGGGGGGGGTGTCACAGGCTGCTGAGTGATAGGAATCCACAGTAAAGAAACTTAAAGCATGTCCACACCCAGGGGAGGGTCAAATCTTGCTTAGTATTATTTATACTGGCTCCATGGGTTTGCGCGGGGTGCTGCGGGGCTTAAACTGGAAGGAAATAGGGAAAAAAAGTTAAAGGAACTACCAGAAAACAGGAAACAACCTCTCAATTATGTAGCTGTCAGATGTAATTCATCACAGGCAGCCAATTACACCGGCACCACTCACAGCACAACACTATAAACTATTGCAAACACCCTACAGTCAGGTTTTTCCCACAAACTTAGCAGCTTAGATGAGCACTTGTTGGGAATTTTAACTTTGAAAAATGTTAGGGGCTGCAATTGCTCTCATATGTGGAAGAGGCTGAGGGCAGTGAGGAGCATAATGCTGACAACTGCCTCAGACTGCGGAGGAGGAGGAGAGTGTACAGACCCAGGGTAACCTACCAGGGGCTAAATGATCTGGAAATAGTAGTCTTACAGGGTGAACAGGGACCTACTACAACAAATCTTTGAGCTGCGCTGGCCTCTCTTCAGATCTAGAGCCAACAGAGGGGAACTCATCCCAGTTGACACCAAGGTATGTGCAGCCCTAAGAATACTAGCTACAGGTACTTTCCAAAGACCTACTGGGGACACGATGGAGGTCTCACAGGCATCTGCATCCAGGATAGTCCACCAGTTCCTGGATGCCATGCTACACCATGCCGCTGACCACATATATTCCCTCGCAACCATGAGGAAAGGGCCAGCAATATGCATCTCTTCCAACATGTAACACACTACCCAGAGGTACTTGGTGCCATAGACTGCACGCATATCAATATCAAAGCACCACCTGTTGACCAAGGTAGGGTCTACATAAACCGCAGGGGCTATCACTCCATCAACTGCCAGGCCATGTGCGATGCCCAGGGCATAATAATAAATGTGTGTACTGGCAACCCTGGTAGCTATCACGTCTCCCACATCTGGCATGCCTCACAGCTGTACTAGGCATTTGCCAGGGGGGACATCCCCTATGACTATCTTGTGGGGGATGCTGGCTATGCACTGAAACCATGGATGATGACACCCATCAGATGTGCACACACACACAGTGAAGAATGCCATAATGAGGCACACGCACAAACCAGAGTCATAATAGAGCGTGTGTTTCAGATGCTCAAGTCACGGTTCCGCTGTCTTGATATATCTGGAGGAGCTCTGCAGTATGTTCCAGCCACATGTGCCCACATGTTCATTGTAAGTGCCATGCTTCACAATATGATTCTGCGGAAACAGCTGTGGCAGGATCATCATGGGGAAGGGCCACACAGCCTCCACCAGTGCCAAGGTCCCCCACAGGCACAGAGGGACTCAGAGGAGGAACTCCCTGAGCCTGCACTTGTAGGACGAAGGAGGCATACCAAGTATCCCCAGGCCTTGGCAAAGAGACAACATATAGCACACACACTCTGACACTGTAAGGGCCCATGGACTGACACCTCTCTCCAACTCCTGCTCAGTAAACTGGATGGCACACACACCATACAACCTGTCACCCACCTTGTATAGGCTGTGAACTGTGTGCATTCAACATATGCAGCCCTCAAGCACTGTCCTCACTTCTGCTGCAGGCACAAGGTAAGTGCATTTTCTTAACAGGAAATCTGGAGAAGGGAAGAAAATAAAAGTGAGACAAAAACCCAGAAATAGGGGCAATGAAAAAATAATCCCCTTTCAACCATAGAAAGATGGTAAAAATAACAGGTTTTCCATTAGCATGAATGTTTTGAAGGGGATGAAGTGTGAAACACAAATGTGTCATTATAGTGGAAAAGCAACCTTTACTGATTGAATGATATATCTCAGAAGGGATTCACTACTGAATCCCAAAATAACACAATCCCGAAGACCTAAATACCGAGACTATAAGCCCAAAACCCCACATTACCAAAATATTAAAACCGCAAAATTCAAAATCGCAAAAGTACTACATACATACAGCACATACACAAACATACACACAACCTCCCCCATAACCAAACAAACCACCCTACACTAAAGATAAGCAGGGGGCGAAGCCCCCCCTGCACCCCTCATGTGGGGGGGCTGTGCCCCCCACCCCCTACTTTAATATCCTAACTCCAAGATCACACAAACATACACACAAGGCAAACTCACACCCACACATTACAGCCTCTCACACAGACATACACACACACACACCACAGTCACAACACACACTTACACATACTAAAGTCCCTCACAAACACACTTACACACACATACTTACCTGAACCGCAACACCAGAAGCGCTAACTCAAAATCCCTTAACATTGGGATTTTGAATTTTGCGCTTCTGGTCTTTCGGTAATGTGTGGTTTCGGTTACATAGTCTCAAGCTTTTGAAATTCGAGATTTCAAAAGTTCGAGATTCAGTAGTGTTCCCCTCAGAAGACACCACTCTCATGAGAAATGGATAAAAAAATCTGTGCCCACAGCCTGGACACATGCTGAAAATCTGCACAGTTGAGAGGTATGTGCAGGGTCACACTGGCCATGTTTCCACAGTTACAGAATCACATCCCATGTTTACATTTAGTATGGAGGCTCATACTGGGCATGCTCCAACACTTAGAGGATTACAGTCCCTGTGTACACACAGTCTGCAGGGTCACACTGTACACACAGTCTGCAGGGTCACACTGGCCATGTCCCCACAGTTAGAAAAACACATCCCATCTTTACAGTCAGTATGGAGGCTCATTCTGGGCATGCCCCAACACTTAGATAATTATAACCCCTGTGTACACTCACTCTGCAGAGTCACACTGGTCATGTTGCCAAAGTTATAAAACACATCCCATGTTTACAGTCAGTATGGAGGCTCATACTGAGCATGCTCCAACACTTTCAGACTCAGCATATGTGTAAACCAAGATCACCTTCTGCAACTGTATTGTGCACAGCCTGCAACTGCTAGGGTTACCACCTATCCCACTTTGCGAGGGACAGTCCCTCTTTGGGCAGTTGTGTTGTGACAAAAAAATTGTAAAAATGGCAAATGTCCTGAGATTTTAGGACATAATTATTTCCTATATTTTATGTAATAGTTGCATAAAACAGTTATTCTGTATCTAAAATACCTAAATGTTATAAGAAACAGAATAAGCAACTAAAATGCTACAAGAATAAGCTTTTATTTAGGCAAAAAAGTTAAGTTCTAGCCTGTGTACTATCCGTGGGTATGTGTCGGCATGTAAAATATGATGTTTGTACCAAACATGTCCCACTTTGGCCATTTGAAAAGGTGTCAACCCTAGCAACTGCTGACTGTGATACACATGGATATGTAAGGTCACACATACATATATAACACTCATACAGTGGCAGGGACAGTTGGAGGGAGGCAGAAAAACAGTGAGAGAGAGAGGAAGATACACACACACACACACACACACACACACACACACACACACACACACACACACATAGATGCAGACACACTGAAAGGCATAGAGTGTCATCCTACTGCAGACACATTGCACACCTTCTGGTACTACTCCCATGTCACACTATGAAGGTGAGTCCCATTGCCTAAGCAAAATGACATCACCTACTGTTGTGTGTGTGTTTGCAGGTGACATTTTCCTGCAACCTTGCCCAGTGTTCCATTGCCAAACTGTACAGTGCTGTCTGATGAAACTCACCTTAGAAGTAAGTTGATTCCCTCAGAAACCCAGTGGCGTGTCTAATAACTGCATAATACTGTAGTATAGATAGCTAGATAAGTAAGAGTTCTAATCCCAGTACTGACTACTGTGTGTGTGAGACAGAGACAAAAGTATATCCCTGCATAGCTGTACTGAAAATACACTTTTGAAGCCTGTGGAGGACAGTATGGTACCCACCTGGAACCATTTACAAGGCTGTGTGGTGACACTCAATATAGAAGCAACATCAGACCATATTTAGCCCAGCAAATGCCATGCCGTGTATAGTAATTGTGTAATGCTATTATACAACTAACTACATAGGTCAGGTTCTAATCTGAGCACTGGTAACTGTATGTTTGTTCTATATAGGTGTTTTGACAATAATATTTTGATGGCTGTGGAGGGCAGTATGGTAGCCATTCCCACTGTTTACAAGACTGTGTGATGACACTCAGTTTAGAAGCTACGTCAGGCTATGAGTAGCCCAGCAAGCTCTGTGGCATGTGTAGTAACAGTGTAATACTGTAGTAGAAGTGACTAGATAGGCATGGTTCTACTCCCAGTACTGGCAACTGTGTGTTGTGCTTTGGAATCATATTCTCTGTGGGTATACCATTATGTGTGTCCCATCCATGCTTTTTGCCACCTGGTGATGGTACTACTTTACATAAAATGTTACTGGCACCTGCCTCCTATGCACCATGTTACACCATTGCACAGGCCATTGCAGTCATGTTTACAGATGTCTACAAAATATGTGTTAGTTGTCAACCATTATGTGGTCTGTGTCCCCCAACTATGGCCGTGCATGTGATATTGTTGGCAAGTAGGTCACAGTTAGTGTACCCACACACATGCCAGAATCAGATACCATACATGATGGGACTACATGGTGATACAAAGTGTGCTACCCTGTCACTTGTCCAGGCTTGTAAGAGCAAATCATAATCACAGTTGCCATTCCTGGTGGGTTATGTCACCATCCATACAGGCTGTCACAACATTACTTGCAACATGTACTGGGATGTGTCCCATGCAGTTCATTTATGTGGAACATGTCCTATGTATGTAGCAGTATACTACATTAGAGTGGGAGTCTCGGTGTAAGAATCTGTCTGCTGCCAACTGTGTATGTGTTACTGTATGCACATCCCCTGTGTCAGTCTTTACTGTGTCTATGCTAAGGATACCCCAGTTTCTGTACCTCTTCCACCCTGTGAACTGCAGAATACATACCACAAACCTGTCATACACAGTGCCATGCATGCCCTCACCAACTGCATCAGCCTTGACTGTCATTGAAATACATGGCAGGGCCAACAGGTGCTCTCATGTGCATCTCTTGCAGACAATAATGTGGCTAAGCTGGAGAGGGACCTACTGACAGTACTCCAAAACCTGTTCCACATGCATGGGCCTGCTTGTGGTACTACACTACACTGAGGTGACATGTCTGATGGCTACCTGTCTGTGACAAAGGGTCTGTATGGTAGGTCATGCTGTCTGACAACAGTGTTAATCACACACTGTTACATGCATACAAACCTGGTAAACTTACATATAAAGGTGTACCCTGACTACAAAACAGTCAGTGCATGTGCAGTCTGCAACACTCCACATTGGTATTGTCTGCAGGGCCACAACCTGCAGACACAGCATTTAAGAGAACATTCAGGCACGGGCACTAACAGCAATATTGCATCATGGCTAATAAGGTACATACACCACTGTGTGTACCCATAACAAATGCAAGCAGACAGCAGTTCAAACTAAGTAACATACTTACAATGTATGATATACACCCTGTGCATCAGACCCATGTAAGCCTATCCCTGCATTGATGGTATGTATGACAGGGATGTGGCACAGGTATTATCGTATGCACATAGTGTGATGTGGGTGTGCCAGAGACCTAGCGTGGGCTATACAGTTGACATCCATGTGTGTGTGTGTGTGTGTGTGTGTGTGTGTGTGTGTGTGTGTGTTTGTACAGCTACATTTTTACATGGAACTGTGTACAGATGGTGTGTGTGTGTGTGTGTGTGTGTGTGTGTGTGTGTGTGTGTGTGTGTGTGTGTGTGTGTGTGTGTGTGTGTGTGTGTGTGTGTAGGTGACTTGGCTGTGGGGCTGTGTTCAGGTGGTGTGTGTGTGTGCGGAGGTGACTTGGCTGTGAGATATATTTGTGTGTGGGTATGTATGCACACATTCACATCATGCGGCTGCCCTACACAGGGGTATGTTGGACAGCTGTGGACTGTACAAGGCAGAGTGTCCAGTTCACTGTCTCTGGCCACGGACATGTGAACTGATGTTGCCAGGGGTCTAACTGGCACCACCAGGCCCAAGGCCAGATGCAGTACTGCTCTCTGATGGTGACTGATGTCTACTAGCTCTGCATCCCTGATGGGACCAGCCAGGACCACGTCCACATGGCTTGCTGCATTGTGCTGTGGACAGCAACCCCTCTTTAGTGGTGTGGGTGTCACTGCCACTATGGGAGTGTGAATGTGCATGACCCTGTAGACCCCCAGCTGATGTTGCTGCTGACCTACGTCCATGAGGTTGGTGCACATTTCCTGCTGCACATTATAGTTCAGACGAGACATGGTCGAGGATTGCCAAGGTCTCACCCCACCATCTATCCATGACCTCAGTTTGTTGGCATGTGGCCTCAACAAGGTCATAGATGTCACCATGTAAACCAGGAATGCCTGCATCCAATACCCTGAGTATTTGTCTGATGTTGCATTCAGTACGTGCCTGTGCATCCATCACAGCCCGGAAAATCCATTTAGTGACACCTGCTGTGGCACTTACAACAGTGGCTCGATGAGCAACAGTCCTCCTGTGAGCACCCCTGTCCATTAGTCTGCGTGGGACATTGCCAGCACTCTAGCTGTAGCCAGTGTGTACACTCACAGCTGCCATAGTCTCCACACTTGCCTGTTCCAAGCCACCACCTGACAACTTTCCTTCATCTGTGAGCACTGGTGACAGGGCATGTGTGGGCACTGTGTCTTCGTGTGGTGAGAATGTGTATGTGTGAGGATGCCAACCGATGGCACAGATTCAGCCCCTGACAACAACACCTGTGCTTGTATATCAGCATCATCATTGGCAGGGTCTGTGGGCACACTGCCATCAGATACTGAGTGGGAGGGACTGCGACCATCATGACCATCTGTGTGGAAAAGAACAACATATGTAACATGATACCTGCACTATACTGTTTCCTGATACACATGTACACAGTTGTGCACGCGCACATACACACACACACACACACACACACACACACACACACACACACAAACACACAGGTAAGGTGGTAGGCACTCATCACACACATTTCACACTAGGCAACTGCTAACATTCACAACACAGTAAGACCACTACATATCTTGGATATGCTCTAAACAGCATGCAGTGCAGCCCTACACACTTCCTCTGACAACTTATGTACACCTCTGTGATATGTGGGTATTTTTAGCAGGTGATTGTTATTGTAGCACCACAAACTGCAGGCAAGTACACATACTTGCTTTTCACCTGTATAGCACAGTGCCAAGTCATACAGGACATCCCACTCAATTGTGCAGTGTGTCCCTGAATGTCTACATGTGTGGGCCAGATGTCAGCTCTGTCTTTCATACATCCTGTACTTGTCTGTCACCTTACTCTGCTGATATGAGTTCTGCTGTCACAATGTAGTGGCATATGATGAGTGTGACACATCCAGTTCTGAGGTATATATATGTCACAACATAACTGTGTACACTTACAACCTTCCAGGCTTACAGTGGACATTATGTGTACACAATCATGTGTACACACCAACTATGCACTATATATGACAAAAGTGCACAGACGTTCTGTGATAACATCACCCAACTATACTGTGACCTATGAGCTGTGCAATGCAATTGCAGAACACATACATTGGGTAAGGGAACATGTTGGAGTTGCACTATGTACAGTGGGCTGGTTACGTGACTGTACACACCCTGAGGATAATAAAATGTTACAGCACATGCACTTTTCCTAACAGCAGTCAGTGTGCTTGGGAAGGTGTGTCTGAGCATGGCATATCTGCACTTTGCAGTATGTGTACACTCACCCTTGCAGAAGGCATCAGAGTCTGTTGGATTGTAACAGAAGTCTGCAACTGCCACTGCAGGGCACCACACAGATTGTGTAATGTCTGTATGTGTACACTATGGATGGGACACTCCAAGAGTTAGATTCTCCACTACAAAAGACATTCTTTCATGGTTGTTGATGTACGGTATGGGTCAGTGTTGTGTTGAAATGAAGTCCTCTCCATCCACACCTTTGTAGAGGATACATGATTGAGTAGGCCACATGTAATGGTATGTACAACTGTTCCTAATCCCTTTCACCTTGCCTACAGGCACACATCAAGCCCATGAACATCAACCACAAACAGAACACTGCCATCAACATTCTTCAGCATGGGGATGGCATTCCCCTGCTGATGTACACTGTCCTAAATCTGACAAAGTAAACTGTTGTTATAGTGGACAAAATGTGCAACCTAGGTGTCATTACACCATGACACATCGCCACACATGGTAATGTTGGACCTGCAGTATTTCCCCTGAGACATCAGTCAGACCTGCCTGTTGTTCAGTGTGTGAGACACCTTCCATCTTCCAAGCCTACACTATAGGCTACACTTATGGAGAATACTGAGATTGTACTCACATGTAGTACATACTGGTACTTGCCACTCCTGTAGTGTTGCAGTAGGACCCCTGTCACCTTCCATGACAACTGTGGGTCATGTCTTTTCTACACATTCTGAGGGCTGTCCAGTCCTATGCAGTGTCACTGTTCGGTCATATGTCCACCTGAATGAGATGAGTGTCTGCACTGTGTTGCACGGTATATGCATTGCTGTGAGAATGTGTGTGAACTGTATTCTAGCCTAACCCCTTGCACAAAGGAGATCCCATCGCTGCCTCACAAGCTGTATGCAAGTATGTACGTTGTTGTAGCTGACAATGGAGTACATGTATGTTAACCCAGATATGACAGCTGAGTGATAATTGCTGTTCATGTCAGAATGTCAGTAGTTGAGAGCAGGTGCATACCCAGCAACATATACATTTTTAGTAATGTCCACATTTGTGGTAACACAGGATTATTGTCAGACTGTGTACACCTATACATGCAGTGTCTCCTGCATATCTTGTGTGTCACACTTGTTTCTGTAACAGAGTTGCTTGTCTGACAAGTGGGTGGCACAGGTTATAGGTCCCATGACAAATTGCAAGGGTGCATACATGTGTGATAGTGCTGCCATGTCTGTACCTCAGAAATGGCTATCAGTGTCATGGGTGTGTGTATACACCATTTGAATACAGTGTATAACATTTCTTATTAACATGTCCCCAGATTAGGCCCTTACTACCCCCATTTGGTCAGTCTTTCTCCGGAGGTCTTGCAATTACAGCTTGGGAGGTATGGTACACATATGACATCTCCTGCTAATATGTCCCTGTGATGACCACTGTGATACAATGCAGTTAACACCACCACAAATGAACATGCAGACATTTCTGAAACAGTTGAGAGTAACAGTTGTGTGCATGGTGACATGCATAACCTTAACATGCCTGGGGTAGAGGTGAGCCTGAACAATGTAATACCATACTCACTGGCTGAAGGCTGCTGTCCCTCATGCAGACCAGAGGCACCTATGTAGTTGTGGGGGAGTGATACTGTCAGCAGGCTCACAGTTGGCAGTGGTACTAATATGAATGATATTTGTCCACACAGATACAGTACAAGCTATGATACTACCCAATTACCTGTCACTCACCATAGATGTTCACTTCTGTGCATTAGCAAACCCCACCTACAGATGCTGTTATACTGACATATGAATCAAGATACTCTATAGTAGACAGTAATAGTGATAAATTAGTACATTGATGTGCATTGTAGCCTTACATGGATACTTCTCGCCTGTTTCCTGGGTGCCACCCACCTCCATGAAGACACCGTTTTGTGGTTGTGGTCATGTGGGGGCTACCCTGAGACTGGCAAGGAGCTCCTCCATAGCTGTAATTGGGGGCTGTGTAGGTGGACCCCCACTTGTAGCTGCTCAGTCTCTGGTCATGGCAGCAGCCCTTTGCCAGGCACAACAGATCAGGTCAGTGGCATGATACCTGACCTGATCATATATGTGGCCATGGTGGCCAATGCTGTTCACTCTGTGTATGATGTCATCCCACAGGACGGTCCACTCCCACAGATGTTGTTTACTCCTTGAAAAAAGGATTGGGTGGCTCTGGATGATGGCCTGAATTACCTCAGTGATTTCTGCTTCACTGAAGTCTGGCAGACGTGACATTCACCCTGGAAGACATAAACAGAGAAACACATCACAGGACCTCAGAGAGTTAGACAGTGTTATACACAAAAGCAGCACATCACTATTGCAAATCATCACCCACCACTTCCAAACAAGTAATACCCCTGATGCATGTCAGCACAGTATGGACCTGCATTGCTGTCCTGCTCCTGATGTATCATGTTCCCCACATTAAGGGCCAGTACATTTCATAAGCAAACATTCACCATCCATTCCGTGTTCCTTGCATATGAGATGTCACTGGTGCTCCAGCTTTGCTTACAAACCGTGTGTAATGGAGGTGGTAGCATATGGCTGTGTTTATGTAGGATGCAGATAGGGGTTTTCACAGGTGCCATGTGGAGTTGCTTTTCCTGATTTGTATTAGGTACTATGCACCCACTTCCTGATGGCTGGAGGGGTGTGTGTAGTGCATATCCACCTACAGTGAATGTGAGGCATGGTTGTGACATGTGTGCTTCAGCTCTCTGCAGCAATTTGTCTGTACCTTTGGTGTGTGTGTATGTGGACAGCTGACACTGCACAATAACATAATTAAGGTCTGGGACAGACTACTGAAAGCTATGATAAGAAGGGAGGTGGGGAATATTGATCAGCAGTACGGTTTAATGCCAGGAAAGTACACTTCAGAAGCATTGTTTGCTCTGATGTGAAGTGCTGATGGAGAAGTACAGAGTAGGTCAGATGGACTTGCGTTTTGTCACTGTGGACTTAGATAACACATATGACAGGGTGCCTAGAGAGGACTTGTCTTGTATGAGGAAGTCAGGAGTGATGAAGTGGTGAGGGAATGTTGAATGGTAGTGTGACAGCATTGGTGTCTGCCATGGGAGTGACAGGTATGTTTACGGTGCAGGTTGGAGTACATGATGGTTCAGCTATGAGCCTTCTGTGACTTGCACTGCTGATGGACAGGCTGACAGACAACATCAGATAGGGGTCATTATTTACTGTCATGTTTACAGATTACATTGTGATCTGTACTGACAGTGGCCAACAGGATGGTGAGACACTGGAGAGGTGGGGTCATCCCTACACAGGGGAGTGCTGATGGTCAGCCGCAGTATTACAGGGTATATGTGTCTGACTGGGAGGGAGGTTAGAGGAATGGTGAGTAAGGAGGTAGTATAGTTTGGAAGGTGCATGAGTTGTAAAGATCGACACTGTAGAGTAATAACAAGTGTGGGGAACAGCCGGAGATGATAGTAGAGGCAGGCTGGGTAGGCTGGAGTAGGGTATTAGCAATTATATGTGTCACATGAGTACCATTATGAGTGATGGGGAAGGTGTAGAACACAGTACTGGGACCAGCTATGTCCTATGCTTTGCAGGCAGTGGCATTTACAAAAAGATGGGACGCACAGTTGAACGTGCCATACTTACTCATAGTAAGAATTGCAGTGAGTGTCACAGGAGTGGACACAATTATGGATATGTCGATTACAGGATCTCCCCAAGTTGCACAGTTTGGAGAGAAAGCCAGTAAGTACTGGGATACTGCTGTTGTGGACGTGTGTTGTGGAGGGATGCTCACAGTATTGCAAATAGGATGGTAAGGATGACAGTGGCAGGTACAAGGTGAAGTGAAAGGCCAATAAGTAGGTGTATGGATGTGGTGACAAAGGATATGCAGGTCACTGTTGTGATAGAGCAGCATGCAGAGGACAGTAGGAATTGGGGACACATAATCCACTCTGGACACCACTAACAGGAACAGCCAAAGGAAATGGAGGGTGATGTTGTAATGTCAGTCTTCAAAGGTTGCCAATTACTGGACAGACACAATATGAGTTTAATAGTTACTGATTACAAATATGACGCACACCTATGGTCAGTGTGCATTACATTGCATATCAGAATTGTACAAGCTCAGTATATCACATGCCTTTAAACAAAAATATCTGCAACACTATTGCAGTATGTAAATATCCTGCATAGTTCATTCACAATTCTGAGACACATAAATATATCACAGCTGTACACACAATGAACATATGGATATGTACTACATCCCACAGTCTGATCTACCAGTATCACGGTCAGCATTCTTAACACACACTGCTATATTTGGCATATGTGAGCTATCCTTTCCTGGGGTGCCCCAGGGCCCTGAGCTGTGATCTATGTCACTGCAGACATATCCAATCGATATGCCCATAGGTACTGTTCTGCAAGATTTCAAGACAGCAAGTGTGTTTGAGACATATTTGTTCTACTTCCTATTTTCCATTACTGCATAACATTACAGGCTTACATGTTTGACATACATTTTGTCTGGTTGCCACAATTCTGTGTACTGCAGCTGCAGTTTTTTTTTATTTTGGTCTCCGTCTCTCTCTCTCTCTCTCTCTCACTCTCTCACTCTCTCACTCTCTCTCTCTGTCTCTGTTGCAGTAAGGGGCTGTGAGCCTAACTCTCGACTGGCCATTTTGTTTCAGACTGTCCAGGTTTATTGGTCATATCTGTGGTGTGTTCCACATATTCATTATATAATGTCTCTGGTCAGTCACATTGATGCTGTGAGGGTGTTTGACAGTACATGGTAACATCACATTTTATTCTGAGCGGTGAAATCCTTCCAAACATGTATGCTGCAGGCAACCCTGTCCATCTGGCAAAATTGTAGACTGTTAAGTGCAATGATTACAATCGATTCCTCAGTTGTCGGCCATTGTCTTCCCATTTGGACAACCTTTGGCCAGATGGATTGCAGTATGAGTGTTACAGGTATGGTTCTGAGGTATGACTGCACAAAATCTTCTGAGCATACACAAATATGTATATATATATATATATATATATATATATATATATATATATATATATTTTTTTTTTCATTGTATGTTTTAATTTATATATCTCTATATATCTATATATGTATATATGTTCTATATTGCTCTATGTATTTATGTTAACTGTTTTTTATGCTATATATCATTATTTATTTGTACATATATATATATATATATTTAATATGTGTAAACATATTTATAGTATTCATATATTTTCCATGTATATGCATCTCCATACATATATAATGTGTAGTTGTACATATAAAAAGCTGATTTTTATTGTACAGACTGTTACTGTACTGTTGAATATATGTCCTGCAGAATATATGTGATTAAACCCATTAAGCTCCCAAATCTCAGATGACCTAGTGTTATGGTGTCTCACTTTGACTATAGTGTGACGGGTCCTGGCTTCAAGCCCTGGCAGATTCACTTATTTTGTTGCTAGGCAGAACTCTCTGTGGATGACACAGAGTGATTAGAGCAGTTATAAGTGGATTTGTGTGGGTTTGCACAGAGATAAGTGAAGCTAAGCGACGTTTACTTCAGCTTACCTTCGCTTACGCCCACTTGCATCTGCTTAAACTAATTTTAAATAAAGAAAAGAAAAAAAGGGAGACAGGAAAGTGGTGAAATGGGGGCAAGCAGGGGGAAAAACAAGATGACAGGCAAGTAGGGATTTTCAGGAGGGGTGTAGGAAAGGACCATAGCTCTGCATTTCTTCGGCAGCAACAGCTGATATGAAGGTGGGCAATTTGGAATGTATAGCCTCACACCCCAGAGGGAGTGGTTTGGGTGACAGAAAATACTGAGAATTAGTGGGGTAGTCTGAATGAGGGGACTGTGTATGTGGGCAAAATGCAGAGCTATGTATGGGACATGATTTTTTTTTTTGTGACAGATGCCCTTTTTTCTTTTTTATTTAAGATGAGAGTGGGATGTTGAGGAAGGAGTGTAGGTAAGTGTGGGGAGGAACATTGGTAGGAGAGGTAGCATATGCAGACAGATAAGACAGCAGACGGGGTGGTGTGTGACACATGGCGGGGACCTTGATGGGGTGGGTGGTTGGGAATGGGAGGCACATGAGCCCCCCGATGGTAGTATTGGGACTGATGTCCTCACCCGATGGCAGTCACCACTACTCCTTCACAGGCCTGAAGGTGGCTGTGCTAGGGGCCGAGCTGGAGGGGCCACCTGCCCCATAAGTTGCACCAGTTTGCCCTCCACCTGGCACAGCCGGTCATCCAACTCTGTCTGGAGGACACTGCACACCATGCCACAGACCTCTTGCTGGGTGACAACATCCTCACCACGCCCACCTGGAGAGGGGGGAATGAGCCCCGTCCCCTTCAGCAGTTCTACCCAAGGGTGGTGCAGGACCAGCAGATGAGGAAGGTCTGGGTTGGGTCTCAGACATGCTGGAACCTGGTGCCTCGGCCAGGTGGGGTGGCAGAGGTAGATCCACTGGGATCGGACTTCCTGAACATGCTATGGAGTGTGAATTAACATAGCATATTGGTTAGTCATGAACAACACATTCAAACATTAGTCAATACAGCATCCATGGTTGTTCCAATATACCCAGAACAGTGTGGCATAGCAAACAGAGCACATGCCGATATGGAATGGCATTCAGAATTACAACAGCATGCCATTTACAGGTTTGGCAAGAAGCCAACTACAATGGTTATTCAACAAGGAATGTTAGTATGCACACAGTTTCAAATATAAGAACCATAATGGAACAACAGTCCCAATAGCAGAAGTTACGGTAAGAACATGCCCATGTTTGATTATGTGGAATTATTGGAGCAGGTGAGTGGTGGAGAAGAGAACAAATTCCATTAACAAGTGCTTTCAGTGATACTTCTCAATATACTACTTTTCAATACTGTACAGTTCTGCCCTCCCTTACCCTCTACCTGGGCCATGGGGCTACTACAGCACACCAACACCTGTACATATGTGCACCTGGAGTACTATGGGGCAATGTACGAGAACTCTGCATACATAAGTATAGGGGACTCATAACTGTCATACTTAATGGTACAAGTAACAATGTGTTCACTGTGCTGATGTTCTTTCAGTGTGCTTTTGGCATACTTGTACTGTTATGTTATGCAGGTGCAGGTTTCTTGGCAACAGGGGTGACTATCCAGGACAGCATGATACTTGAGAGCCTTGTATGGCACATAATGCATAGTGTGGATGGCTAGCTTGTTTCTATTTGTAGGAGTAAGGCTGCTCACCAGAACAGTTGTACACATTTCATACATAAACACATCATACTGCTTCTGTAACTATTTCTTTACCTGTAGGCCCTGTGGGGAGAAAATCTGTTTGCATTAGTGTTTCTAGAAATATATCAGTTTACAGCTGTAGAACTTGACAGACATATTAGTAGTAGTCCCTGGAGTCTGTAGTGTGCTTTTGGCATACTTGTACTGTGACATTCTATGGGTGCAGGTTTCTTGGCAACTGGGGAAACTATCTTGGACAGTGTGATACTTGAGAGCCTTGTATGGGACAGACTGCATAGTGTGGATGCCTAGCCTGCTTCTATTTGTAGGAGTGGGGCTGCTCAACAGAAGTTGTACACATTTCATACATATACACATCATACTGCTTCTGTAACTATTTCTTTACCGTGAGGAAAATATCTGCTTGCATTACATTATTGTTTCTAGAAATATTGCAGTTTACAGCCGTAGAACTGGACAGACATGTTAGTGGCAGTCCCTGGATTCCAACCATGGTTTGTGTGTGCAAAAATGAACTACAGACCTAGTCCTTATCAGGCTGAGCTACTGGGGGAAGTGGTGTGTGCTACTTGAGATATTTCTGTCTAGTGCATACTTTTGTGCACAGTACTTTTCTTATCAAATGTGTTTTTATTTGTTTCTCATTATAACTACAACAAAAAGCAAAACAAGAGCCTTGCTGTTATTGTTTGCAAAATATGAGCAGATTAGGTGAAGTACACATTTGAACACTTTAAAAATACATAGTTCAATTTAGAATCATGGCAACACACTGTACTTGTGAAGTCTGCAGCTGTTACTGTCTCACACTTACCTGTACATTCAGAGCTACATAAAGCTGAAATGCAAAGGTTAACACAAGGCAATGCTAGCAGGAACACAGTACAGTACATTACTGATGAAAATATGTACTTTTGCTTTTTGTCAGTTATTTCAGATCCATATTCTAAACTATGCAGACAAACAGTGCTAAATCACTTCACCCCAGTTAATGCATGCTGCAGCACATACACAACTATACTTTTCAGATACATGTGAAATGAAACACACCAGTTTTGTGTAGTCACCTTTATTATTTTTGACATAAATAAATGTGTATAACTCAGAAATCCACAGTTAGTATTACTGCATGATCTGCACAGGAGGACTGCTTCTCATTTGTAACTGTTACAGTAGCCCTGACACAGCAGTTTCTTGGATGGTTCTGTCAGACAGCTTAATACATATTCTACTCTTTCTCTCCTCAATTGTACCTTGTTTGCTACAAAACTCTGTATTATGCAGCAGCTGGCAATACTCAGTTGTAAGACTGGCAGCCTAAAAGATGCATTTATTCTTTACAGTTAGAGCACAATTATATATACAGACAGTACTACCATTACTATTTCTGATTTATTACAGCAGATTAGGAAGATTTCTGTACTCACCAAACTCCCAGCGCAGATGGGCTAGTCGGTGTGCATGTGCCTCCATGTTTGCAGACCTCTCATCAGCAGCTGTATGGGGAAAGAAGACACATTAAGCACACCTGTACATTTACAGATACAAGTTTTAAATAATTATCTAGAAATACACAGACTGGATACTTACAAACAACTGTGATGTCCTGCGCTCTGACCTCTTGGATCCACTGGGCCAAGAGTTCACCCCTCCTATGCTTTAGGTCATCAAAATGTTGATGCACCTGCTCACCAGTCCGGGGAATGCCAGTGGCACTGGTAAGATCGTGTGCTAGACGGTTCCAGGCCTCCGCTTTGTACTGGGAGCCCTGGTACTGGCCCTGCAGCAGTCTATCCTCATGGTCTTTGACAAGGAGCCCTACGATAACCCTGGACTCCTGGATGTTCCAGCATTGAGCCCAGAAGTGCACACCCTCACCGACTCCAGCCATATTGCTCCTGCTGTGATCAATCTCAAAGGGATATGACTCTATTCCTGCCTCTGCAGGTTAAATAAGTCAATTTTTTGAGACTTTTCCATGATTGGCCAAGTTTCAAAAATGCTAAGCTATGCTTAGCTCCATACAAATCCACATAGCAATGCATAAACCAGCTAAGCAGTGCTTACAGTAGCTAAGGTTTGCTTACTTCTACATGTTTAAGCTATTCTTAGCTGATTTCAGCAGAGCTGCAGCAGGCTTAGCTGCCTGCAAACTATTATTGCAAAAAATATATATTTTTACATTTATATCTGGCATATTCCCAGCCCTACACTAGTATATGTGAGGCATATAAGTGACAGATATCATTCCCATTCATGAAAAATAATTTACGAGTGTTTCCGCACATAAAACAATAATGGGCAAAAGTGGGATTTGAACCATACATGTAGTGCATACTAAACCAGAGCTGTACTACCAGGCTACAGCATCTATGGGAGCTCCTCATTCAAAACTTTATTTGACTCCCATTTAACATTTAAGCTGAGCTGAGCAAAGCAACTCAGCGAGCAAACCATCTGCACTGTGCTTAAACTACTTTTTTAATCTAAAAAAAAATGACACAGTTATATTTTATTTTTATATATTGCTTTGCTGCTACCATGCTTCTAGGGCAGGGATACAAACATTCTGGGGAGGGTGTTTCATGCTCAGGCAGCTGGCTGTGGCTTGTGTGCCTTACAGATTTTTTTTATTATTTCAGTGTACGCAGACACTGAAATGTCAGTTTTACATTTCATTGTCCACGGACACTGAAATACTGCATAATATTAGAGCCAGGCTCTAATATTATGCAGCTTCCCTATTTTTACATGTTTCTGTGTCAGAAAGTGTTGCATGGGACTTTCTGAGTGCAGGGGGCATGTTGAAGTCTCCGTGCAGTACTTCTACACACCCCTGCACTCATGCATGGATCATGCAGGTGTAGGAATAGAGTGGCGCACCCTCATTAATATGTAGGGGGTGTGGCAGCTGTATTCCTACATGGAACAGTCTGTACAAGAATAAGCAATTCTTGCATGGATTGTTCCTGAATCCAGGGGAAGGAGTGTGTGAAATCTGAAGGCACAAATGTCTGCTCATACTTCCCCTGACTGCAAACCCATGAATGCATAACCAAATACCTGCTTGTAAACCACAATGTTAAGGGAAATTGACCAGATGTATGAGTCCTGCCTTTGGATAACCTGGCCAAATCTGTACAGCTGAGAGGTATGCCCACAGCAGGATATGGCCATTCAGTTATGCTGAGAAATGCACAAGAAGGGGATCCCCAGCCAGTATAGCACCACCATTTACACAGATCCATCACTCAGTTGTCTGTAGCCACCCCTGCACAATGGCAGGATTCTGTCACAATGTCTAGTCTTTGCCTCACAATATTGGTCTCTGCTTCATTGTTCTTGTATTTCCCTGGTACACAACTGTGAGCAAACAATGTTATCTGTCAGTAGTTGATGACACAATACATTACACTGTAAAACAGTGCATATGTCCAAAAATCAAAACAGAATATGTTACAAAAGCAACCTATACAGTAATATAAAACTTAGTTACACACAGTATTTTCCCATGTTTGGACACATTGTGTCTCCATGTTGGCAACCTATCTACAGATATCCTGCAAAAATAGCTTGCTAGGTGTAGCTGTAGCACACAAAACCCTGGAATGGAGTACAACTCTCCCTAGAATGGATTCCCACAAGCAATATAGAAGGTCATACTGGGCATGCTCGTAGAAAGTCATACTGGGCATGCTCCTACACTTAGAGAATGGATCCCTACAGTCAATGCACTAGCTCATACTGGGCATGCACCTACACTTAGAGAAATAAAGCCCATGTCTGACACCACAGTGGACCATAGATATCTGTTATCTGCAGATGTCCGTGCACACACACCACAGTGTAAACTGTTTGGTCTTCATAGACATACACACACACACACACACACACACACACACACACACACACACACTGGACAGGAAAACCCACAGCCAGCTGTAGGTGGCAGATATGTGGTAAATCTCCATCTGTTTTGTGTGATACACACACATATCTTAGGCCAGCATACTACAATGATTCAAGGATACACACACATACATATGGGGAAGAGAGACACAGACAGTGAGAGAGACAGTACCATTATGAAGCCTTTCCCACCCAGTACATATCCCATAGTCCCACTCTACACTATTTGCTGATGTATGTCACCTCAGATGTACCTTTGGACAAGCCTCAGATCTGTAAGCTCAATGGCACGTGCAATAAATGCATAACTTACTAAAGCAAATAATTCGATAGGCAGGGTTTTGAATCTCAGTCCTGGCAACTGTGTGTGTGAAGCAGTTGCTATTTTACTCCATCCCCACCCATTACACATCTCATTACCCACTATCAGAACATGTGGTACAGTCAGTCACTGTATAAATTCCTTTTGTTAGCCCTCAGCCCTATTGTGTTGTGTTTGTGATAACTGTAGCAGTAGAGTACCAATAACTATTTATGTAGCAGTCCTATTCACAGTCCTGTCAAATGTAAAGGTGTGTCTGTGTAGGTGTTTGTAGGTGAATGATTTTGAGGGCATTCCCAGTCACTCCATTTCACATTGCTCTCCTTTATCACTGCTGCTGATGTCACTCACCTTTAAAGATACCGTTGGACAGGTCATAAATATATAGGCTTTGTGCCACATCGGATGAATGCGTAGTGCTATAGTGCAGTGACCTAGTTAGGTAGGAGTTCTACTCTCAGTACTGTCAAATGTAAAAGTGTGTTTGTTTATGTGAGAGTGTCTGCAGTTGTATAGACATGATTTTGAGGCCATTGGCACTTACTACACTTCCCTTTCCCCTTCTTTATCACTGCTGTTGATGACACTCTCCTTTAAAGATACCTTTGGACAGCTCTCAAATATGTAAGCTTCATTGTGCATCTGATAAATGCATAATACTATAGTGCAGTTAGGTAGGAATTCTAATCTTGTTCCTGACAAATGTAGAAGTGTGTTTGTTTGTGTGAGAGTGTCTGTAGTTGTTGAGACACAATTTTGAGGCCATTGACACTTACTACACTTCCCTTACCCCCCCTTTATTACTGGTGCTGATGTCACTCACCTTCAAAGATACCTTTGGACAAGTCTCAAGTATGTAAGTGCCATGGTGCTTCTGATAAATGTGTAATACTATAGTGCAGTAAACTAGTTAGGTAGTGGTTTGAATCTCATTCCTGTCATGTGTGTCTGTCTGTGATTGTGTTTTTAACATTGTGATCTGTATCCATTGGGATTGGGTTTTGCTACACTTTTTGTGTGGTCCACCCAGCAAACTACCAAATGTCCTTTGTACAGGGCCCACATTTGTGGTGGCTGTGGATACTCTTCAGTCCTATAATCTGTTTGTTATGTGATATTACTGTAGAACAATATGGAGTCCAAAACAAGATATGTGGCCCTTGTAGTCCTGTGATACAATTCCACACTCAGGAATCATAGGCAAACACACTCATCTATTTATTATTCCCTATGTCACTAAGTGGTCTGCAAACTGGCTCACATATGGAACTCACAGTGTGAAAGCAGTGGGCTCCATGTCAGACTGCAAAACAGTCATGGGTGGTGTCAGCCTGTCAAACAGTCATATATGGAGTACCGCAGGTTCTTGTCCTGCGTCCAGTCTTGTGTGTTGTGTGTGGCTCTGATATCTAGCCCAACAGGAATGAACTGTGGTTAACAATGTTTGCAGACAGTTGCTAATTGGGGTCTCTATTTACATCCCCAGATTAAGTTAGCATCCTGCATAAAGTCACCACTGACACTTCCAACTGTCAGAACACTGGGCTTAGTCTCAATGTCAAGAAATGTGTCCCAATCCCCTGTTGAATCAATGTGTTGTCCACAAATGACCACATCGGTGGTAGTCCAATGGAGACAGATGTCCTTATAGGAGGTCTGTGAACACAGCTTGACAGCAACCTCTCTTCTGACCACCACACTGCCACTGTGGGCAAAAAGTCCTTCCATGTGGCACATTGCATAAATAAGGGTGTGTCATCCAGGAATAAAGAGGTCAATGTCTCCCTCTACTCCCCAGTCATTAGGCCAATCAGCAGGTCCAATGGCCATTTTCTATGTAACTCAGTAGACAGCTTCAACGACTGGGTAGTCTGCAAATGCACCTGACATATACGTCCCTAGGCATGAAACAACTGTCTGATATAAAAAGAGGCCAAAACCTGCAAGTGTTCCCGGTCACATCTTGGCTACTTACAGACAATCCCTGCTTGACTGACAGTGCCATGTCTGCCCAGCTGTGTTACAAATGCCACAACTAGGAAACTCCAATCTGTATGCACCACATGCCATTGATACCTCAACCGCATTACCGCATTCAACAGAACATGCATGGTGACAGGTCCATAACCCAGACATCGCCACATTATCTGATATATGTTGCATGCATGTCAATCAAAGCACCACACTGGCCCTCTTCAAGAGAAATTCATATGAGTGGATGGTGAATATAACTGTCACCCTGGGGATCATTCAGGTGGCAGTAGTTGATAGATGGCATGCTGAAAAATGTCAGGTGTCATGATACCAGTGTACTCACATGGCCTACTCTTCTCATATCCCCATGGACATTAGCCTGGTACACACCCAGGGAGATTTGCACCAATGGACCTCAGTACTGACAAATGTGTCTGTGTGCATTACTGAGTATAACAGTGTTTGTGAGTTTGTAAACTTGTAGTTGAAAATACCTTGAGAGCCTTCTCACCCACTATACCCCCATTGCTATACTTGGAAAGGGCTGCTGCTGTACTGCACTGTAAATGTACCTTGTGACTCCCTTCACCCTATGGACTACCTTGAGCTTGCAGTACCAGCATAACACTGTTCTACCAATGAGTAGACAGGTGTGGTTTACCCTCCGAGTCCTGTCATATGTAGGTATGTTTGTGTGTGTATGTCTTTGCAAGCATGTGTGAGTGTGCGTATTTGTAGGAGGCAGCATGCTGAGGCCCCATTCTCCAAATACACTGCACATTACCATACATTACAAGGCATGGTGATATTGCTCACCTTAGGAGAGCCATGAAACAATCTTCACTCTACTAGCTCTGTAGCACATGCAATAAATGAATATCAGTGTAATAGCAATAATTAGCTAGGCAGGCAAAGGTTTGAATCTCATTCCTGGCAAATGTGTAATTGTGGGTTTGTCATAGCATTATCATGGGTATGAGTGAGTACTATTTCTAATGTGGGTGGGGTGCTGGGTGTAATATTTATATACCATGATACCCCCAGTACATGTCCCAAGGTCCACTGTATGATGACCGCTGTCACCATTGACCATACATGTAACTGATGACACTCATAAGCCCAGTAATGCATGTGCTGTGTGCCAAAACTCTGTAACAGTATGTACTGAATGACAAGATAGGCAGAGCTGCTAACTGCAGGGGTGGCAAATGTGTATATGACTGTATCTGCCATTGTGTATATTTCTGTAGCTGATAGTATTTCTTGGCCATTCTCACCCAGGACATCTCCCATTACCATACTGTACAAGGCCAATGGATGTTGTTCACCTTAGAGGAACTGTAGAGTACACTTCACCATACCTTCTCTGTGGTGTGTGCAATAAATGCAGAGCACTTTAATAGCAAGAACTAGGTAGGTAGTGGTTCTAATCTCAGTCATGCCAAGTGTGTATGTATGTGTGTGTGAGATCAGTATTCTGACTGTGTGTGTTTGAATGACAAATGTGGCCATGGTTTACAGTCTTACACCATTGTTCTCCCAGCACATGTGCTGTCCTATGTCTACATGGATGATGCCTAACTCCTGCCACATGCTGTGGCACAGAATTCCCACAGTCGAGGATTGCCACCATCTCACCCAGCCATCTATTTATGACCTCAGCATAATAATGATTGTCATCTTCAAGATCAAGGATGTTGTCAGACATAGCATGAAGAGTTGCATTTGTGACCCTGAGAATATGTCCAGTGTTAGATTTGATATGTGCCTGAACCTCCATGACAGTCCAGAACATGTGTCTGTTGACACCTGCTGTGGCACTTGTGGCAGGGCCATATTGAACAGCAGCCCACCTATGAGCACCTCTGTCCATCCAGGAATCTTGCCTGTTCTCTGGCTATGGAAAGTGTATACACATTGTATAGTTCTCTTAGATGTACACGGCAAACGTGCATCATACTCATATTCACAGGTAGCATATGTATATGTACAATATCCGTGTAGCTGGCCTAGCAGTGGCACAGTCAGTAGTGTTTGACAGACATTCCAGTGTTTGTCATATGTCAGCTGTCCTTTTTCTGGGGTGAGATAAGGTCCTGGACTGTGTTCTATGCCACAGCAGAGAGAGGCAGATAGTCTAGCCATAGGTACTGTTTAGTAGGACATCACTGCAGCAAGTCTTGCTTAGACATAAATATTTCAAAATCCTATTTCCGTTTATTGTAAAACACATACTACACTTATATGCTGACTTGTTTCACATGCTTTCTTATTATTTCACACTGCACTTGGTTGTATCAGAAGGTTGTTCCACATCATTTTGCTTCTCAACATGGAGTACTGGTAAACAGATGTTTGGAATAGGTGTCTGTATGCCCTCTGTAGGTAATGCTCTTGACCAGGTGATGGCCTGTGCACCAATTGGTGTTCCCCACTTGCTAATTGCATGCAGAGCAGCTGGGTAGTTCTTCCAATAGCCAATGTCATGGCAACACACTCCTATAATTGAGTACTTAATGTGGGCATTGTCCCTTTGCCTTGGCTATGAGGAACACATCCTGGAGATGTATGGCTACAAAGTGTTACACAAAGCAGGTGGGAATAACTCTTACAACAAGACTTGTGGAGACAGGCCAACTAAATGGTGGAGAAGGTTACAGACTAAGGGACCAGATGTGAGTATTGCTGTTATATGGTGTAAATACTGCTATTTTTGCAGTGTGCATGCTACTTCTGCATGGATGTCAGTCTAACGATATTATGTATCTGCATAGCTCTAAACTGTAGGCATATCCAAATAATCGCCAGAGGTTTGCCTGCTATGTTTGGTGTGTTACCTAGGCAGGTGTTGTCCTTGGCAAATCAGTGGCATACTCTGGTCATGGCTGTCAGTAAATGGCAACATCCATTTGTGTTTCTGACTTCATATCCCACAGAATATAGATGTTGCAACCAACCCTGTAACACCTGCAACTTTCTCAATGTATAACAGCAATATTTCAAATATGGCTGTGTGTTTGGACCTCTGTCCTCCACTTATATGACAGATTTTGTCTAGTTGTCATGTAGTAGAAGGTTGATAGGTATGGTCTATCAGTATTTAGTGCTGACATTCCTGCTATCATCCCGGTGATGTTGTGGAATATGACACATTAAGTGAGGTAGGTACCATACATATGAGTGGAAAGGCTAGACAGCATGTGGAACCCTGTACAGTCAAGAGATGGGTCTGCGGAATAGTAGGACATGCCTTAGAATCAGTCTGTTAGAACATGTGAGACATATTAGTTATTACATGGACAAACATTCGATAGCTGTTAATTTTCATACATTTCACCACGGGGACTGTAGTGGGTTACAATGTACTTTTCTGTAAAAGGTCTGTTTCCCAGTTTGATCAAACACAGAACCATTGTTATGTGAAGAATCAATTTACATTGTACCATTTGATACTGTATCCCCTAGGGCAGGGGTCTGCAACTTGCGGCTCTGGAGCCACGCTCTTCAACCCCACTGTAGTGGCTACCTGTACCTCTGAGGATTACTGGCCACTCTACCCCACAACACACACACACACACACACACACACACACACACACACACACACACACACACACACACACACACACACACACACACACACATCAAGCAATCCCAACACAGGAACACAATTATGGATGGATGTTAGGTATTGTTCTTATAGACATAGTTCTTTTATATTTAGTATAACTAGATATGAAACCTTCTATGCTATGTTGTCTTCTGTCTAGGGGTCAAATAGCTGTTGTGGTTCCCGATGAATTTAACTTGGTGGGAGAGGGCTCAGAAATGGTTCTTTGGATAGTGAAGGTTGCAGACCCCAGCCCTAGGGGGTTAACTGAGGAGTGTAATTGGAGGATGTTTAAGAACATACGTAATTGTCAATTGCTTCCTGTATTTAAGGCAAATATGTTTTGTAATGTAATACTTGACAGCAAAACACATTAAAACATTTGTGTGTATCGACGGCTGGGTGTCTGTTGTTTTACTATCTTCACTCATTTTAGTTATTTTGCTAAGAGGTTTGTGTATGTCTGACCATTGTGTATGGCCTATCCTGATTTTGTAGCAGTGTACTGTGTACTTATTAGTTGTACTGTGTGGGGGGCAACAGATGTCGGTGGCATGGGTCTCTTTGTATCATTACCAATGTGTTTGTATGTCCATAGACTGGTCCCCCAACTTCATCTAGTGTTGGTCCAGAACTGTATTAAGGTGCTGTTGGCTCTGACAGTGCTGTAAGTTATTGACAACTAAATCATTACTGATTCCACAGTCTTCCTTCCGTATGATAAACCAATTGCACTGCATGCTATGGTCGAAAACATCATAAAAATAGTACAACTTAGATGGCTTAGTGGTTATATACTTTGACTATTGTGTACAGATTCCTGGGTTCAAGGGCTGAATATTTTGTTGCAGGCCAGGTGTATATTATTTCCTTTACATAACATGCGTATATGTGCTGTCATTACAATAGCAAGGGGTGTGAGTCTACTGTATGGGACACATGTATACATGAGTGGTTGCACATATGATATGCACTCACACATCCATTGTACACCAGTTACACTACCATGGAGACAAATATAATATACCAGACATTTGACTTTTAAAATAGTAGTAATTAGTTACCTTTCCTGTAACTAGTCTAGTCCAGATACAGATTTGATGTATCTAGGACTGCATGTTAGCTTCTGAGTGTTACCCAAGTCTGCTCCTCACTTTGTCACTTAGATATGCTACCTCTCTCCTCTCCTGCACTTTCAATAGCTTATTACTTTAGCACTTTAACAGACATCTTGTAGCAAGTATTTTAGCACACAAAATTTGTAATAGCGCTAAGTGTTCTATGAGGAAACAACTCCAGTAATTATTATTAATGGTCACCCCTCCAGGCATATCTACAGGTCATTTCCCTGTGATTTCACCTATTTACCTGCTAAACTTGTCCATCCTGAGGTAATGTAGCAACTGCCTCATGTACACTGACAACCTTCACCTCTTACCTCTCTACACT
Organism: Protopterus annectens; assembly: GCF_019279795.1. Classification (NCBI taxonomy): domain Eukaryota; kingdom Metazoa; phylum Chordata; order Ceratodontiformes; family Protopteridae; genus Protopterus; species Protopterus annectens. The sequence continues at coordinate 1,604,519,768 of NC_056732.1, forward strand.
CAGACTTGCAAGAGATGCAGTATATCAAAATTGGAAGCCACACACTCTCCAGCCAAGACAAGAATAGTTGGTCAAGAGAAGATGGTCAACACTTGCAGCACACTACATGGAACATATCGCCCTCCAGAACACATACCAGCACTGCCTTCATATAAAAACACAAACAGCACCCCCACCTTTGCAGAGGCTCTCAATAAAAAGCTGCACAAAGAGCAGAGACCTCCAAGGCAGACATCCACTCCACCACCACCACACAACACTAATCACAAGACACATATGTCTAATAAACAGTGTGCCAGTCAACCAAAGCACCTAAAGCAAAACAGCATCGCCAAAACACTAGGCATCATTGACTTAATAGTGAGGAACAGTGATGTCCAACTCACTAGGTTGAAAAAGGAGAAAGTGATAGTCAGCTGCCTGTCAGGCACCAGGGTCTTCCACATAACACACACACTGAAGTCCCTCAACAGCAAGTACACATATGACTCTGTCATTGTACATGTGGGTGTGAATGACCTGAGACATACCTCCCTGGACTATATGGAAACAGACATGGAGGAGCTCTCCAACTATGTAACCCAGACGGGTATGACCCTAGCCCTGAGCAGCATCCTACCATTACCCAGAAATATACCACAGTACAAGCTGAAAACAGTTGATTTCAACAATTGGCTACATTTCTGGTATAATTTTAAGGGGATCCAGTATATGCGTGCCTGGAATGACATGTGTGACAGACCGTGATCCTTTGCCAAAGAAGGCATGCATCTGTCACCCCTGGGGTTCCAGATACTGGCCAAGGCTCTTGCTACCCCTAGAGTGTTTTTTTTAGGCAGAGTTCTAAAGACCACATTACCACTGTAATAGCTACAAACAAATGTAATCTGAGGATCATACTGCTCAACACTAGAGGTCTACATTTCAAAATGCACTCGCTCAAAGCATTCCTTAAACTGGAGAACATCAACATTTGTGCTGTAACAGAGAACTGGTTCAAGGCAGCAGGAAGCACACCTGCACTTCCAGGCTATCGCTCATTCCACACCTGTTTGGCCCAGAACTTGGACCGAAGCTGCAAAGGTAGTGGTGTTGCAATATTCATAAAGGATGCACACACCTACACACTGTTAGCACAACATAATACATCTGAGATACTTCAGGTGGAGCTAACATTGGGTAAGACAGCAATATAGGTCATAGCCTGCAGTAGGTCCACAAACATGGCCCAATACTCACACTCCCCATTCCTAAGCACCCTGGGGAATATTAAGTTCCTACCCAGCACTCTGATACTGCTCGACATCAACTACTCCACCATTAACTGGAAAAAACTACTCATGTACCAGTACACTTGGCCAATGCTTTCTGGAATTCATTAATTCCAATGCCCTGGACATGCTCGTTCTTACTCCCACTAAAGGTTGCAACATCCTTGACCTGGTCATTACTAACATGAGCAAACTTTGCTCAACACCAATAGCCAACTCCTCCCTGGTTAGATACTAACAGAAACTAATCACCTTGGAAATCTACATCCTCCCACCACCCTACAAAGGTAACCACCATGCCATCTTCTCCAAAGCTAACTTTGGGCACCTACAAACAGAGGTGGCTAATTGCTCAATATACTCAGTACAACCAAGATGCTATCCTCAGAAAAAAAGGAAGCCAATCTGGTGGACCCCTGCCATAAACAAACTCTACAACAGAAGGAGGAAACTGATGCATTATAAGGAAGTCCCAAGACTGGAAATGTTTCCTTATCAGCCTCAACCAAATGTTGAGATCTCTCATCAAATCCTGTAAAGGTAGCTATGAAAACATGATTGCAGCAGATAGTGAAGACAACCACAAGGCCTTCAATAGTTATGTATAGAATCTGCACAGCACAGTAGCACAATCCTCAGATTATGTATGCTTGTATCTGTTAAGGTGGTTCTTTCTTTTGGCTTCCGGACATTAACTATAAAATGCACTAACATGATGTTGTTGTGTCTTTAGGTTTTACCCGGTTAGGGGTTGCCACAGCGGAACTCCGGTCCGCTAATGATTGGCAGTAGATTTTTACATGCAGAGTTGCCAGCTCTGATGCACAACCTTCAATGAAGGTACGCCCATTCACGTATGTCTCCACACAGAAGACGCTCTAGCTGAGAATTGAACAGGACAACGTCTTACTGTGAGGCGACAGTGCTACCGCAGCACTACTGCCGCAGTGTAAAAATGCACTAACATGATATTTCTGTCAATATATATGTTAGCACTAACATGATATTTCTGTCAATATGTTAGCAGCAACAGCGCTACTACAACAACCTTCTCAGCTGATCTACTCACATCATTTGGATATGTCTCTATTGTCATGCCTTTGCCCCCCCCCCCCCCCCCCAGTTTGTCTGGCTTGTTCCAGATTCATTACACTAAAGGGTTGTGAGCTTACCTCTCCACTGCCAGGCTGTTTGAAGACTGTCCAGATGTTTGGCCCATACTTTCTTTCTGTTCCACAGTTTATTTGCATTTCTCTGGGTAGCACTGTTATGATGCAAAGATTAATGTCAGTGAAGACTGACATACATGTCAATACCCATTCTCATATCATTCAGACAGTTCTGCTGATACAGTCCCTGTTGCTGTACAACTGTTCAGTTATGGCAGCAATATTCTGATTATGTCTGTATATGTGACCCATTTCCCACCCTTTGTACAGCCTTTGTTCGTTAGTCTTGCACTAAAAGGTTGATATGTATGATTCTGCGGTATGTCTGCACTGCATGTTATATGACTACATAGGTGCATAGGTTCATAGGTAGATACTAAGGATTCCCTGGATTTCACCACCCAAGACAAATAATTTCCTGTGCCTCTGTTGAGCAGACACAGAGAAGTGAATCACAGGGTGGATTTCCTATTTATCATCCAAATGTCACTATTTATCTTAGAGGGCTAATGAGGACCGCTGTGTCACATACATGGGTAGCGTATTCCAGATCCCTCCAGCATGTTCTGTCTATTGTGGTGACAAGGTTTTGCTCCCTGGAGCATGTGTTTTGGAGGGACTGGGATTTCTTTACGTGTAGCATGTCCAACAGCTCTGAGTTTGACATAGCTTTGTATGTTAGGTAGAGATCGGCTCTGAGTAGGCGATGTGCAATGTATTAAAGCTGGTGTCTTTTGAGACAGTTTGCATAGGGCATCTGTTTGAGGCCTGTGATTCTCTTTGTGAGGTAATTCTCTGGACTTTCCAGTTGTTGTAGCTGTCTTGTGAGGTACATACCAAACAGGCCATTTATCTGTATAATAGGTGTAATGAAGGATGAGTAAAGAGGAACAATAATCTCCTTTTTTCTGGATGAGACACCTGTTGTGATGTGATGTGCCCCATAGAAGGATTTCCTGAGTACTGTGGCAATGTGGTTATCAAAGGAGATACTACTATTCACCTGTGTACCTAGGTTTCTTATCACACTTTCAGTGTTAAGTGTACCAGCAGCTTTGTGGTAGTTCATGGGCACAGAGTTTTATCCAAAGTGTATGACAATGCATTATTTGGTATTGAGTCTTAGGCCATAGCTTTGACACCAGGCATCTATCTCAGTGAGGCCCTTTGTTAGCTATAGACCATCTGTGTTAGCCTGAATTTCAGAGAAGTAGATGCCAAACAGGAGAGGACCAAATACCCTGATGTACTCCAGTTGTCAATGGTCTGGAGTCAGATTTGGAGTCTGCTACTTTCACAGTGTGGGTTCTGTCTGTAAGCCAGTTGGCAACCCATCTTGTGACATAGGTATTTATGAGTAGTTTAGTGAGTTTGTCTGTAATTTCAGAGTGGGGGGGGTGCTGTCGAAGACCTTGGCAAGGTCTAAGTAGGCTGTGTGAACCACCGTGGCATTGTCCTTGGCTCTGGTGACTGCTTCAAAGAAGTCATTCAGGTTTAGGTGACATGATGTACCTTTCACAAACCCAAACTGGGTGGGGTCTACAGTTTGGAGGTTACCTATGTCATTGTTTATAAATAAACTCCCATGATTGTAAGAACTCCCTTATCAGCCTCAATATGAAGCTGAGATCCCTCATAACATCCACCAAAGCTAGTTACAAAAACAAAATTGCAACTGATTTCAAAGACAATCACAAAGCATTCTATAGCTATGTCAACCTATGTTCCAAGATCTGTTATAATGCCTTCTGTGTTCAGTGGGCTACCATCAATGTGGTAATTCAAGGGATCCAGGTTTTTTTCCTGAGGAGGATGATGACACATTTTTTGGCATTGAGCTTAAGGCCATGGTTCTGACGCCAGTCATTGGTCTCATTGAGACCTTTCTGTAGGATGTCAACATCACTTGGGGAGTTAATAATAGCTCCCAACTTGAAATCGTTTGTGAACTTTGTCAGCCACAGTCCCTTTGTGACGGCCTGGACTTCAGAGAAGTAGATACCAAAGAGGAGAGGACCCAGGACCGAATCCTTTGGGATTTCACTCATGACTAGTCGGCAGTCTGAGTTGGAGTCAGCTACTTTCACACTGTGGATTCCATCTGTTATCCAGTTTGCAACCCACCTAGTGATATAGGGATTGATGCCTAGCTTAGTGAGTTTTTTTATGATTCCTGAGTGTGGAATGGTATTAAAGGCCTTGGTCAAATCAAGGTAGGCTGTATGAACCACATTGCCTTCATCCACAGCTCTGGTGGCTGACTCAAAGAAGTCTACAAAGTTGAGCATCCATGATCTGCCCTTTACAAAACCAAACTGTGTGGAATCAAGAGTTTGGAGATTCCCCATATCCTTGTTTATTAGGTCCATGATGATGCGTTCCATAGCTTTGCATATCAGACTTGTCAGGGTAATAGGCTGATAGTTCCTGGGGTCTGTAGTCACTCCTCCTTTATGGAGAGGGATGACTGTAATGGTGCGCCATTTGGTAGGGACAAAGCCTCAGGTGAGGCTGTGATGGAACAGGATACACAGGTGTGATGCCAGGTCACTCTGTAGTTCATGTTCAACACAGCCAGGGATATTCTCAGGTCCCATATAAGATGTATTTCTGACCTTGGAGAGGGCTATTGTAACCTGTGCAGCACTAATACTGGGTGTCTGACAATCTACTGTTATTGTGATTGGTCCTTTGGGGGGGAGTGGTCAGGTTGGCACTGAACCTATTGGACAGTATATTGGCAATATCTATTGGCTCAGTATAGGAGGTACCATTGTGCAGTAGCTTAGAGCACATCTGGGTATTGGCATGGAGATTATCCACATAACTATTGAAGGCCTTGTGTTTCTCTTTCCTATCCGCTGCAATTCTGTTTAAATAGCTAGCTTTAGAGGATTTGATGAGTGATCTCAACCTTTTGTTGAGGCCGATCAGTTTATTTGTTCCATTGTCGAGTTTGTGTATGGCAGCGGACCACCACATTGGCTTCCTGTTTTGCAGGACAAAGTCTTGGTTCTATTGGTCATGGCGAGATCCATGTTCATACAGTGCATTGGTGTATGATGTGGTGGTCATGCAACTATTCTCCATTTGCATGGGTGCCATGAACTTAGCCAACTCTGTTTTAAGGAGCCTAAGGTTAGCTTTGAATGTGTTTGTCATGGTGGTTACCTTTGCAGAGGGGGGTGGGAGGGATGTGGATTCCCAAGTTTTTGGTTGGATCCACACCTCAGTGTTTTGCCATCTGGACCAACAAGGTCATGTATGTCACCACGTACATCAGGAAGAGTTGCATCCACCACCCTGTATTTGTGTGTTGTAGTTTTCAGAATGTGCCTGTGCATCCATGACAGCCTGGAACATGCATCTGATGACTCCTTCTGTGGCACTTGTAACAGTGGCCCAACGAGCAGTGTTCTTCCTGCAAGCACACCTGTCCATTTGCTTGTGTGGGACCTTGCCTGCACTATGGCTATGACCAGTATCTACACTCACACCTGCCATAGTCACCACACTAGCCTGTTCAATGCCACCACTTGCCAACTGTCCATCATCTGTGGCCCCTGGCGACGGGGCTTGTGTGGGCATTGTCACTTTGTGCAGTGATGGTGTGCAAAAGAGTGGGATGCCAACTAATGGCACAGATTCAGCTCCTGACAACCCCACCTCTACCTCAGTATTCCTATCATCAATGGCAGAGTCTGCAGATATATTGACATTATTTCAAAAGGGGGGAACCCAGACCCCATCCTCACCTATGAGAGGAAGACATATGTACATTAATATCTGCACTTTGATGTTGGCTGGTACACAAACACAAACACACACACACACACACACACACACACACACACACACACACACACACACACACGTACTTACAGGTGAGGTGGCACAAATCTGTTACACAGACCACACATTACCCACATGGTCAATGCATGACACACAGCTGTCAACATCATGCATTTCAGCAAGTTGTACAACATGTAACTGACAATACTGAGCTCTGGGATACGTGATTAGTGTTAGTGTGTGATGGTCGTTCCCCAGCACAGACTGCACCCATGTACACATCACTGCTGTCCACCTGTATAGCACAATGGCAAGTTCTACAGAACATACCTCACAACTGTACATATCCTCACAGGATGTATAGTGGTCTGGCTCATATGTTTGCTCTATTTCTCATAACCCCTGTGTTTCTCTGTGACATACATGGGATGATCTGAGGAGTGACATCACTGATTAATAACATACATGTGAGTGTCAGATCTTCAAACAAGCAGTGAATGTATGGTCACACAATCCCTGTTACACCACCAGTTTTGTATGCTTACAGTGGATATGATTAGTGTACACAACCCTGTTAACATGCCATGTTCTTGTAATATAGAGGATGAGACCACAATAATGCATTCAAATATGTCACCCACCTTCCATGTGTCATACGACCTGTGCAATCCAGTCAATAAACAAACACATGATACATATAAAATATGATGACTGCAATATGTATAATATGTTGATTGCATACGTGTGCATACTCTTAAAATGATACATTGTTGAAGCACCTTGTAAGTGGCTTACAGCATTCACTCTTCTTGTGAAGGTGTCCGTCAGCATGGCACTCTTCCATGCAAAAGTAAACTAACTCTGTCAGAATACAAGTGCAGCTCATGTGCACAGCCCTCATCAGGTCACACTGGTAGGTAGCTTTAGATGTATGCTGCAGTTCTTTGTCATGTTGAAGGCTGACACACCTCCTCATCCTCAGCGATCTTGCAGACGCTTGATAGATTTTGGGCAGAAGTGGGTGTTATTAGGAAATGTTCAGAATTCCCACCACTGTGACTACAGGCCCTGTTCTGTCTGTGGAACAGCAGCCCCACAGCAAACTGCTGCCACCAGTGTGATTCACCATGGGGATGTTGGTGTTCAGGTTATGAGAGGTGTCGCTTGTGCACCACACGTACTTGTTGGTATTGTAGCTGTAAGGTTGATCCCTAGTCTCAATACACCATAATATTTTCCCACCTGCCTTTGGGAGACATGATGTGCTGTATTGCAATTTGTATCCACCCCTGGCTGTTTTTGGTGTGTGTATATGCTTCCATCTTCTGATTCTACCCCATAGGCCAGACATATGCAGAATATGGGAGAGTGTTCTCACAGGTAGTACAGAACACCAGTACTAGCAAGGGGTTCCTCCAACTCCCTCGGTGTTGCTGTATGTCCCCTGGCAACTTCCCTGGCCAGGTCTTGACATGTGTTGTCATAATTTTTGGAGGGACATCACGCTCTTGTCAACAGCACTATTGTCCCTTATTCACTCCACCTTTTGATAACTGTCTCTACTGTCTTCCATGGTGTATGCCCTGCTGTGGTAATGTTGTTGTACCCTACTCTTGACTGATAGCTTTCAAATATGAGATCCCTTTGCTGCTTTGTATGCTGTCTGCAAGCCATGGCTGTTGCTGTTGCAGGCAACTGAGTATATGTCATAGTTATCCCACTTGGACAGCAGACTGTTATTTGGTGTTGGTCAGAGTGCCTTTACTTGATGGCAGGTGTACCCAAGCAGACTGTATGTTGTCAGTAAATCACAAGCTGCTGCAATAACATATTATTTGAAGGGTGTGCACACATATGCATCCAACATATTGTGTGGTTTGTATACTCCATATTTGGTGGCCAACAGCTTGATTGTTTGTACAGGGGATTGTTCATGTCATAGGTCACATTACAGTTCAGAAAGCATGAGTACTGACATATTGTGGTCTCAATTTGTATAGGCATCACAAACACCTGGCATCTTAACACGGGGTGTGTACACTGTTTATATCCACTATATGACAGTAATGTTTAACACATGTCCCTACCTTAGGGCGTTTGTCCTCCCATTGTGTTATTTTCTTTCCAGAAGTCTTGCACTGACAGGCCATGTGTTATGCTACAGGGATGATACATTCTTATCAGATAGTTCCCTGTGGTGATCACTTTGATGCAACACAGTTGACCCCAACACAGGTGAACATGTACATAAAGCAATATGGCTATGAGTGACATTTGTGTGCATGGTACACTGCATGGCCTTCACATGCCTGGGGTATTGGCAAACCACAACAGTACAATTGCATACTCACCAGCTGCATGCTGCCATCCCACATGCAGACAAGAGGGACCTAGGTAGTTGTGTGAGGGAGAGTATTGTCAGCAGACACACAGGTGGCATTGATACAGCATGTGTGCACATGTACAGTACAAGCCCCAATACTGCACATTTTGCTGTCCTTCACCATAGATATGCACGTCTGTGCATTAGAAAACCCCATCCACAACTGCAATCTGACCTGACACATGTACGTAGATACTCTACAATTACAAGTATTTCTGCTACACTAGTCTAGTAATCTACACTGGGCCTTACCTGCACACTCCTCATTCATTGTCTGGGTGCTAACCACCTCTAGTATGTGGGGGGGGGTTTGTACTCTGCTATTGTACTTGGATGGGTGCCCCACGGTACCCATGGATCTCCCTGGTGGGTGCCAGTATGGTTGCAAGGCCAGGCCCACACCTGTGGCAGTGCAGTCTCTGGCCACCACAGCAGCCCTTTGCCAGGCATGGTGTATGAGGTCACTTTCAAGATGCCAGACTTGCTCGTGTGTACATGTGCAGGCCAACATCATTTACCCTGTGGGCAAGGTCGTCCCACAGGCCAGTCCTCTTCTGCAGATGTTGCTAGCTCTAGACAAACATTATGGCATGGTTGTGTAATTTGGCTTCTATGATTATATTTGCCTGAGCCTCTGAGAATGTTGACCTTTGTTGATGCAACATTGCACCTGGAAGACATAATAAGGGGGACACATCACAGGACCTCATACATTTGGCAAACATATGTACAGAACCTGCACATCTACATTGAATACCAGTAGCCTTTACTCACAATCACACCATATCTCTGTAACATATCAGTGCTGTATCTGTGTGCATTGCACTGCTGGCCCTGAGGTGTCATATTCCCCTAATGAGGCCTACTTAATTTCCTACTTCTGTACTCCTCATTCATGTCTGTGTCGAGGGATGACATTGGCATCTTCCATGTGGATGTGGTGTGGATGGTGCCAAGCCTTGTTGTGACTATGGTGTGTAATGTTGCTGGGTACACATGCCTGAGGTCATGTAGGATGTAGACAGGGATGTTATCAGGTGCCATGGATACCTACAGTTGTTGCTTTTCAGTAGGCAATATGAACCTTCTCACTAGTGATGAGGGGAGGGGTGTGGGTGCTGTGCATATCCAGCTATAGTGCAGCTGAGCCAGGGGGTGATGTTTGCTCTAGACCTATCTGTAGCGGGTTGCCTACAGCTATGTTGTGTGTATATGCGGCCTGATTAGCCACCATTACAGGGTGGGCTGGTATGTGGCCTCAGAGATTGAAGACATATGTGAAGATGGCCTTGTGATTGGCCTTGGTGGATGTTTCCAATTTGTGCTCATAGTTAGCCAGACAGTACTTCACCTGTGACCTTATATGCTTGATCAGACAAAGGCTGACTTGATGCCAGGTTGGTGCGTGCTCCTGATTTGGCCTGTACAGCCAATCTAGGGACCAAGTCTGTGGTTTGTGCATTGCTGCTGTACACCATAAGCAGGTTGATGTTATCCTGTCGGGTATTGCTGAGACCATAGAGCTATGCACGTTCCCGCATAGTATTGTACTGTGGGCCTGGACACAGCTGCTAGTTCCACTCTATGGGATGCCCTGCATGTGGGCCTTGCCCGTTTACCTGACCTGTGCAGGGGACATTACAGATGTGCGGGGGCTACAGCTTCACATAAGTAGGTGGAATTATATCACAGGACAGCACATGTGGAGACAGCCCAGCAACATGAGGAACAATGCTCCAGGGTTTTGCACAGCTTGTGTCATTAGCATTGTTATACACATAGGAGGTTGCTATATTGACAGGGTTTGTCTGGACATGCATTTACTGGGTGTCTTAACATCTGACACTGATATGCCTCTGACATAGCCCTCAAATGGCATTTTGTCCACAGACTGGCAAGATGTTTGTTTGTTATGGCAAATAAAACAGTCTTGTAGACTCGAATAAAGTAACCAAAGAATAAAACAACGATGATAAAAAATCAAAAACTTTGGTTACACATGGCCGGTACAAACTGTTTATTGAGTAGCAAGCACTTTCACGGTTCTTCTGACCGCTTCATTAGACTACATAGAAATAAAACCAGCTTGTCTTAAATACTAATATAAACCAATTAGGTAATAAGCTTAATTAACTAATGAATCAAACATTTAAAGAAACAGTATCAGTATTCAAACTTAAAAACATACTTACATACACAACATAAAAACAAATCTATGCCAGTGTCTTCTTATTCAATGTTTAAGTGCCTTAGCTTTGAGAAAGGGCTTCAGTGACACTTTGCTGTTTAAACCAGGAGGTTTATCGGCATGAAACAGAAGTATCCACTTCTGTTCAGCTGCCTCTGTGAGGTTTCTGAAATCAATAAATAGGGAAAAGTGGAACTGCAACAAAAACACTTGCAAATCCAACAAAGGTACAAACACGGAGCGGAGACAAGCCGAAGTATACTGAATATTTTAATAAATCCACACAAACGAACTCAACCACATTAACTACATGAATGCATTAACACCGCTTACATGCGTTTTCATCTTATTGACATAGACTTCATCAGATAACCAGTGAATACATCTGTTACCAATATTTATACTGAATTTCATTTACAAAAAACCAATGAGATTGAATAATCCAAATTTGAATCCAACCAATACGTTTTCATTTAAACCAGATGCAGGATTCGGTGTCATTATACCATTTAAAACTTTCATCCTAAAATCCGCAAATCAGGTAAAAAATAGCTGCTATATTTAGTGTCTCGATAATAACAGTAAAGTTTGTTAGCTAAAAAATGGCAAGACACCTTGGCAGAGCAACAGTCACTATTCCAGTTTCAGTTCTTTACTTACAGTTAGTGGGAAGCGAATTTGAAATAAGCCTTACCAAACAGAAACTTGTTCCATAGTTAAACAGCACAGCTACTTTTACTTGGCGTAAGTTTAATTGTAGGCTTTTATTTTATTTTTAAAAAACGCTTACTTGATGTCATCTTAAATAACCCACCTTAGCACAGCAGAGAGTGTTCAAATTTAGAATAAAAGTATGACATTCATATTTATATTTTTATCTTTTATTATTATACAATTGATTTTAAGTAGTATACGTTGAGCTGATCATAGTCGACCAACCTTATACTTTGTATTTTATATACATTTTTTTATATAGTTAGTGTTGCTTTAAATGTTTGAATGTGAGTTAAGCACAAGGGAAGTGATGTCACACAGACCTAAAGTATATATATATATATATATATATATATATATATATATATATATATATATATATATATGTTAAAAGCTCTGTAATATGTTTGGCCTGAGGAAGCCTGTAAGGTGAAAGTGCTTGCCAGTTTTTTGTCAATAAAGTGTTCTTATTTACAAGATTATATCACTGTGGTCCTTTCAAAAGTGTATTTGGACAGCTGTTTCCATTTGTAATGAGGTGAAGACCGAACTTCAACACATAATAGTCTGTGTTGTTTAACTGTGGAACAAGTTTCTGTTTGGTGAGGTGAAAACCGACCTGTTAATTCAAAAAATTTGCTGGTTTTAAACAGCCAGCGTGTTTCGTTGACTATTTTATAACAAACCGTTTGCAGAAGGCATGAAACTTTAACAGCTGCTATCTTAACAGATAGTTATTGTCCAACATAAACTTGCTTTTGGCTAGCAATTTGGATGGTTACCATCAACTATCTGAGGCGCTTATTTCAAATTCGCTTTCCACTAACTGTAAGTAAAAAACTGAAACTGGAATAGTGACTGTAGCTCTTCCAAGGTGTCTTGCCATTTTTTACCTAATAAAATCCTCAAATGTTAAAAACATGTACCTCTAAAAACACTAGATTCAAATTTTGTGTATAAACCATTATTACACAATATTTGTAAATTAACAAATGTTAAAAATGTAAAATGATATAAAAAATGCTTTGAACCTTTCACTTACTTAAACAATGGGAAAAACATATAAAACATATAAACTATGGGAATACACCGCCATCTGATGGCAAAATCATTTAGTTACATTCCTACATGTTCAAAGTTTCGCTGATCTCAATTTTAATAGTGGCAATATAGAAACATAGTCATTTAACCCAGGGGAATTACCTGCCTCAAGGGTTATTTGCCACCATAATTTCCTGAATTCAATCTTTTCTTCCCATGGACCCCCCCCCCCCCGATGTCATTTTTAACTTGTTCCAGTACCAGAAAAGAAAATTTTGATTTTGGACATAACTTTGAGTGTTTATACAGGGCATTAGTATCTTTACCCACTGTAATCTCATATGCATGTTCGTAAATCCTTCTTTTCAACTTTCTGTCAGTCTTCCCTACATAGAAGGAATTACATACTGAAGAGATGGCTAGATAAACTAATCCCTTTGATTCACAATTATAGTAATCAGTGCTAATAATCCATTTCTTCTACTTTCTAAGTAATATTTGTCCCTATTCATAATATATGTGCATTGCGCACAATATCCACATTTGTATGTGCCCAACTTATTCTTATTAGAATTCCACGTATGTTTATTTTCCAAAATATTTCTAATACTTTGTGAGTTTTTGTATACCACTTTATAAGGGATTTTGGATATATTTTCTAAATCTGTTAAAGAGACAGATCTCTCCCATTCTTTTAAGAAGGTTTTTTTAATATTATTGTTTAAGGCATTATATTCCAAAAACATAGCTTGCTGATAATCATCTCTAGTGCTTTCTTTGTTTACATCCCCTCCATTGTTCTTCTCCCTATGTTTTTGGATAGGTTTGAATCTATTTATTCTCCCGTTTACCACTTCCTCTCTGATGTCTGTAATAAATTTCAAGGGGTAGCCTCTATCAATAAACATTTTTTCTAATAGATCACATTCACTGAAAAATCAATGTCCGAACTGGTCATACGGCACCCTCTCACAAACTGTCCCTTAACAATATTTTTCTTGCAGTGTAGGGGGTGTGCACTTTTATAGTGCAGGAAGGAATTACAGAAAGTAGCTTTTCTGTATATTTTTGTTTCAAACATTTTATCCAACTTATATATTTCTAAATCCAAGTATTGCAAACTTATATCGAAAAATTTGTATGTAAACTTTAAGAAGTTAGTAGAATTATTTATGTGTATCATAAACTCTTCAAATTTCTCCTTTCCTGCTGTCCAAAAAATTGCTATAGCGTCCAAAAATCTACGATATAGTATCCAGCAGGCCTTGAATTCAGTATTCAAAATATATTTTTCCTCCAATTTAGCAAAGACCAGGTTGGCATAAGTTGGGGCGCAAGCTGCTCCCATGGCTACCCCTTGAGTTTGCTGAAATAATTCTCTATTAAAGTATAACAAATTATTTTTCAGGACTAGGTCCATTAACCAGACACTTATTAGTTTTTCATTCTGTGTTAGTCTCTGATCCTCATAGACTATTTCCTCAAACATCTCCATTCCACTATTATAGGGTATAGATGAAAATATGTCTACAATATCTGTAGTGATAAATAATAGATTATCTTCATACAAATCATTGGAAATTTCTCTCAAAAGGTCCCAATAGTCCTTTAATATAGATTTTCTTCCTACCCATAACCCTTTTAATTTTGTGTCTAGGTATTTAGCCAAAGGGTGGGTCTTAGACCCATCGGCAGATACATTACGTCTAAGGAGTGGGTCAGTTTCACTTTTATGTATCTTGGGAATTCCAAAAATTGTAGGAATTCTTGGTTTTTCCATTTTTAGATACGTATATGTGTTGTAATTTATAAGGTCATCTTGTAACATATCCCTTAGTCCTATGTCAATTTTATTATTGGTTATATTTGCCTCATTTTTTGATATACTGGAGTATCTTAAATCATCCCGCAGTATCATGTTCATTTTACTTTCATAATATATATTATCCATAATAACCACCCCTCCCCCTTTATATGGTTTCATCACTCTAATGTTAGTATTTCCTTTCATTTCATCCAATAATTTTCTTTCCTTATTACATAAGTTAGTGTTATATTTAATATTCATCTGTTCTTTCCTTACCTCTTTTTCCATGACTTTTTCCAGATTTTTTAGCTGGGGATGTAATGGGGGGTTGTAACTACTTTTACGTTTTATTTCTTGAATTCTAATAACTTTTTCTGTAGGGAACATGATACTCAGGCTGACTTTCCTTATAAACAACTTTATGTCAAGTAATGTTTTAGTTACATCTCCTTTCTTGTATGTAATAAATTTTAAACCCTTAGAAAGTAGTTCAAAATGTACTTTATTTCCATATCACTAAAATGTTAAATGGAAAAATTATTATACGTATTTTTGATACCATTCACTACAATCTCATTACTATAATGTGGTGGAATGGGTATTAGTTAAAATCTCCCCCTCCCCTTCTCCCCCCCTCCATTGAAAATTTGACTGAAACCCTGCTTATTCATCAGCCTTTCTGATCTCCTCAGAGGTGGAAAGACTTGATCATACTCTTGTTCCCTTTCTTCCTGATGATATTATTAGTTTCCACCATTCTAAGGGTTAATTCCTTCCAAATTCTGCCTATTTTCATTAGTTTTCTTAAAATGTCCATTTGAGGGTTTGGGGTAACTAATATTGCTATTGTATTCCTTAGGATCTCTTTCTAATTTTTTCAATTTTCTATCCACCAAATCCCCACATTTGTTATCAATATCTTTTCTTATGTTAAAATACTTTTCTCTCTCTTCCTTAATGGTAAAAATCAGATCATCCTTTATACACTGGTCTAATTCATCTATATCTTTTTTATTACTTCCTGCAACCTTATGTTTTCTCTAATAATAAGTCTTAACACATCTAGGCCACATTTATTAAAGACCTCAATAAGTTCCTTGTGAAATACAGAACCAATTACCACATTATTAGGGAATTTATAGACACGTAGTTCCTTTGGAACTATTTCCCCAGATATACATTCTTTTAAATATTCATTTTCAATATCCAATGTCCTGTATTTAAACATAAACTTGGCCAGTTTATCCAAGTTTATACGATATGAGTCATTAATGGCCGGTTGTTTGATGCCATTACTATCTAACTTAAAAACGTACTTAGTCCGTAGCCATTCATTAGTGTCTTTAGTATTAAAAGCTTGAACAGTACCTGCGACCATTTGAGAAACAAATGGTGATTTTTGACTCGGTTCAATACTCGGGCAACCATTAGAGTGAGGTCCTGTCTCAACTGTTCTGAAAATATTTGGTGTGGATACAGGATTAAAAGTTCCTCCGTTGGCTTCAGTTGGGTCGCCGGCGCCATTTAGAACACCAATAAGCTCCCTTTGCTTTGTATTACCATGGCCTTTCTGCTCTCCAAACCCTTCGGTTCCTGGGGATCGATAATTGGCCAGGTTGCCGTAAAGCCCCACCAAGGATTGGCTAAGTGGGGTTAGTAAGTCAAATCAGTTCTGTAAGTTGGCCAATCAACTTACGAGATTGGCCTACCTCGTCCTGCCTTTTTAAGTCAGGCATGTTTTGCTTCTCCATCTCCATTCCACAAGAGAAACCAATAAATAGGAAACAGTGGAACTGCAACAAAAACACTTGTGAATTCAACAAAGGTGCAAACACGGAGTGGAGACAAGCCGAGGTATATTCGAATATTTTAATAAATCGACACAAATGAACTCGACCACATTAACTACATGAGCGCATTAACACCGCTTGCATGCGTTTTCATCTTATTGCCATAGACTTCATCAGATAACCAGTGAATACATCTGTTACCAATATTTATACTGAATTTCATTTACAGAAAACCAATGAGATTGAATAATCCGAATTTGAAACCAAGCAATACGTTTTCATTTAAACCAGATGCAGGATTCGGTGTACCATTCAAAACTTTCATCCTAAAATCCTCAAATGTTAAAAACGTTCCTCTAAAAACACTAAATTCAAATTTTGTGTATAAACCATTATTACACAATATTTATAAATTAACAAATGTTAAAAATGTAAAATGATATAAAAAATGCTTTGAACCTTTCACTTACTTAAACATTGTGAAAAAACATACCAAACATATAAAATGTGGGAATACACCGCCATCTGGTGGCAAAATCATTTAATTACATTCCTACATGTTCAAAGTTTCGCTGATCTCAATTTTAATAGTGGCAATATAGAAACATAGTCATTCAACCCAGGGGAATTACCTGCCTCAAGGGTTATTTGCCACCATAATTCCCTGAATTCAATCTTTTCTTCCCATGGACCTCCCCTGATGTCATTTTTAACTTGTTCCAATACCAGGAAAGAAAATTTTGATTTTGGACATAACTTTGAGTGTTTATACAGGGCATTAGTGTCTTTACCCACTGTAATCTCATATGCATGTTCGTAAATCCTTCTTTTCAACTTTCTGTCAGTCTTCCCTACATAAAAAGAATTACATACTGAACAGATGGCTAGATAAACTAATCCCTTTGATTCACAATTGTAGTAATCAGTGCTAATAATCCATTTTTTCTACTTTCTAAGTAATATTTGTCCCTATTCATAATATATGTGCATTGCGCACAATGTCCACATTTGGATGTGCCCAACTTATTCTTATTAGAATTCCACTTATGTTTATTTTCCAAAATATTTCTAATACTTTGTGAGTTTTTGTATACCACTTTATAAGGGATTTTGGATATATTTTCTAAATCTGTTAGACAAATCTCTCCCATTCTTTTAAGAAGGTTTTTTTAATATTATTGTTTAAAGCATTATATTCCAAAAACATAGCTTGCTGATAATCATCTCTAGTGCTTTCTTTGTTTACATCCCTGAGTATCATGTTCCCTACAGCAAAAGTAATTAGAAATCAAGAAATAAAACGTAAAAGTAGTTACAAACACCCATTACACCCCCAGCTAAAAAATCTGGAAAAAGTCATGGAAAAAGAGGTAAGGAAAGAACAGATGGATATTAAATATAAGACTAACTTAAGTAATAAGGAAAGAAAATTATTGGATGAAATGAAAGGAAATGCTAACATTAGAGTGATGAAACCAGATAAAGGGGGGAGGGGTGGTTATTCTGGATAATATACATTATGAAAGTAAAATGAACATGATACTGCGGGATGATTTAAGATACTCCAGTGTATCAAAAAATTAGGTAATATAGCCTATAATAAAATTGACATAGGACTAAGGGATATGTTACAAGATGACCTTATAAATTACAACACGTATATGTATCTAAAAATGGAAAAAACAAGAATTCCTACAATTTTTGGAATTCCCAAGATACATTAAAGTGGAAGTGACCCACCCCTTAGACCTATTGTATCTGCCGATGGGTCTAAGACCCACCCTTTTGCTAAATACCTAGACACAAAATTAAAAGGGTTGTGGGTAGGAAGCAGATCTATATTAAAGGACTCTTGGGTCCTTTTGAGAGAAATTTCCAATGATTTGTATCAAGCGAATCTATTATTTATCACTATAGATATCGTAGACTTATTTTCTTCTATACCCTATAATAGTGGAATGGAGATGTTTGAAGAAATAGTCTATGAGGACCAGAGACTAACACAGAATGAAAAACTAGTAAGTGTCTGGTTAATGGACCTAGTCCTGAAAATTAATTTTTTATATTTTAATGGGGAATTCTTTCAGCAAACTCAAGGGGTAGCCATGGGAGCAGCGTGCGCCCCAACTTATGCCAACCTGGTCTTGGCTAAATGGGAGGAAAAATATATTTTGAATAATGAATTCAAGGCCTGCTGGACACTATATCGTAGATTTTTGGACGATATAGTAATTTTTTGGACAGCAGGAAAGGAGAAATTTGAAGAGTTTATGATGTACATAAATAATTCTACTAACTTCTTAAAGTTTACATATAACATTTCCGATACAAGTTTGCAATACTTGGATTTAGAAATATATAAGTTGGATAAAAAGTTTGAAACAAAAATATACAGAAAAGCTACTTTCTATAATTCCTTCCTGCACTATAAAAGTGCACACCCCCTACACTGCAAGAAAAATATTGTTAAGGGACGGTTTGTGAGGGGGTGCCGTATGACCAGTTCGGACATTGATTTTTCAGTGGAATGTGATCTATTAGAAAAAAAATGTTTATTGATAGAGGCTACCCCTTGAAATTTATTAGAGACATCAGAGAGGAAGTGGTAAAAGGGAGAATAAATAGATTCAGACCTATCCAAAAACATAGGGAGAAGTACAATGGAGGGGATGTAAACAAAAAAAGCACTAGAGATGATTATCAGCAAGCTATGTTTTTGGAATATAATGCTTTAAACAGTAATATTAAAAAAACCTTCTTAAAAGAATGGGAGAGATTTGTCTCTTTAACAGATTTAGAAAATATATCCAAAATCCCTTATAAAGTGGTATACAAAAACTCACAAAGTATTAGAAATATTCTGGAAACTAAACATAAGTGGAATTCTAATAAGAATAAGTTGGGCACATACAAATGTGGACATTGTGCGCAATACACATATATTATGAATAGGGACAAATATTACTTAGAAAGTAGAAAAAAATGGATTATTAGCACTGATTAATATAATTGTGAATCAAAGGGATTAATTTATCTAGCCATCTGTTCAGTATGTAATTCCTTCTATGTAGGGAAGACTGAGAGAAAGTTGAAAAGAAGGATTTACGAACATGTATATGAGATTACAGTGGGTAAAGATACTAATGCCCTGTATAAACACTCATATGTCCAAAATCAAAATTTTCTTTCCTGGTACTGGAACAAGTTAAAAATGACATTGGGGAGGTCCATGGGAAGAAACGATTGAATTCAGGGAATTATGGTAGCAAATAACCCTTGAGGCAGGTAAATCCTCTGGGTTAAATTACTATGTTTCTATATTGCCACTATTAAAATTGTGATCAGCGAAACTTTGAACATGTAGGAATGTAATTAAATGATTTTGCCACCAGATGGCGGTGTATTACCATATTTTATATGTTTTATATGTTTTTCACATTGTTTAAGTAAGTGAAAGGTTCAAAGTATTTTTATATCATTTTACATTTTTAACATTTGTTAATTTATAAATATTGTGTAATAATGGTTTATACACAACATTTGAATTTAGTGTTTTTAGAGGTACATGTTTTTAACATTTGAGGATTTTAGGATGAAAGTTTTAAATGGTATAATGACACCAAATCCTGCATCTGGTTTAAATGAAAACGTATTGGTTGGTTTCAGATTCGGATTATTCCATCTCATTTTTTTTGTAAATGAAATTCAGTATAAATATTGGTAACAGATGTATTCACTGGTTATCTGATGACATCTATGGCAATAAGACGAAAACGCATGTAAGCGGTGTTAATGCGTTCATGTAGTTAATGTGGTTGAGTTTGTTTGTGTGGATTTATTAAAATATTCGAATATACCTCTGCTTGCCTCCACTCCGTGTTTGCACCTTTGTTGGATTTACAAAGGTTTCTGAAATCACCACCCCTCAAGCTTTCATTAAGAATTTCTAATACAAAGAATTTAAAAACACGATTCTTACACTGTTTAGCAACATGTTGAGCTAGGGTATTTGTGTCTTTAGCATTGTTAATATCCCTAAAATGTTCTAATATTCTGTCTTTTAGGGAACAATTAGTTTTGCCTATGAAAAACATAAAACATACAGTGCAAAAACTAAAATAAACAAGATTTTTTGTTTTACAGTCTGCGTAAAAACTGAATTCAATCTTAAAACCTAACTGTGGATGTATAAATTGTCCCACTGTAAAAATGTGTCTGTATGCCAAACAATTTCTACAGGTATAAGTCCCTAGCCTATCCAAGTGCTCAAACTTCTCACCATTAGGTGCCATATAGCATAGATGTCTCTTAAGAGATTTACTGCTACGAAAAGAGAAGCGTGGTCTTTCTTCTATTACATCTCTCAGCTCATCTATGGTTGTTAAAATATTCAAGTTTTTCTTAATAACTTCACATACTATATTTATATTACTGGAATAATATAAAGGCATTCTCATAACATTAAAAAACCAAGAACCAGTACCTCACAAAAAATGAATGGAAAGAGAACAGAAGGCACTTCAGCCGAAGTGCGAGTGTTGAACTCCTACGTTGCTGCCAAAATTCAAAAACGAATAATCCCAAGGTCCATAAACGTAAAAGGAAATTTATTGAAACACATGAAAATGTTAAAATAACGTCGACCTAGGTTTCGTTCATATAACGAACTTCTTCAGAACAACAAACTGAAATGTGAAACTTCTTTAAATACCCTCCAAACCAACACTAAGTGATACAAATTATCCAATTAAAACACATAGCGAGTTCTAAATATACTTAAAGGAACCTTGAAGAAAAACCTATATTATGTATTATAAATTCGCTAGATTTTAAGGCAGCAAAAACCATCATATGGAGTGTAATTGTAATTATACAACCCATGTATATGTATATAAATGTATAAATACATACATTGTATGAACATATGATGTGCACTAAATAAATATATATATAATTAAAATTAAAATTAAAATTATTATTAATTGTAATTATAATGAATAAGGGGATATAAGAATCTATCATAATATATATAGAATAAAAAATGTAATAATATAATATAATATATATATATGTCAAAAATAAATATGCCAATGTATGCCAGGTTGTTAATATAAAATATCCAAAAGAACCCAAAAGAAGCCGTGAAATAAATCCATGGGTATATATTAATATAAAAATATGCTTATAAGTTATACAAGATTGTATTAAAAACTTCTCTACATAAATAAGTACGTAAATAAATAATTAAATGAATAACTATTACATACATCACTATAAATACATCAATAAATACATAAATAATCATAAAAAATTGTGCAAAATGCTGTAAAATGCTGTATATATAAATGTGTCAACAATTCTAACTACATAGGTATATAACTAAATCAATACCCTTTAATATTTTTCAATCTTAAGATAGGCTTAATACTAATATATTCATTGAGTCCAGGGTATTGATGAGCATTTAAAATAATTTGCATCCGCAATTCTAGGACATCCAAATTATATTTTGTTATCTTGCCCTGAGGGTCTAAAAGTTGGTGTGATACACCAAAGAATTTAAAACTATGATCTCCCCATTGATTTACATGTCTAGCTAATGCATTTGTTAATTTTTTATTTTTAATGTCCAATAAATGCTCTCTGATCCTATCTCTCAAGTGCCTACTAGTCTTACCGACATAAAATCCTTCACATTGTTGACACACTGCAATGTAAACTACATTGGTGGTGTAACAATTAATATTTTGACTAATTCTGACATTATGGTTATTGACTATCACATTTGTACCAGTGTTTATCAGGTACTTACATGTAGAACACCTACCACATTTAAAATTACCCGAAGGTTTTTGTGAAAAATTACTGACTTTGACATTCAAACTTTCAAACAAATCCCTAAAGGATGTGTCTTTCCTGAATACAAAAGTAACTTGTCCTTTGAATATTTCTCCCATTGTCCTGTCAGCATTTATCAATTTCCAATTTTTATTAACTATATTCTTTATAATACATGATGTATCATTAAATGTAGTAATATACAATGGAATATTGTTACCTATATATTTCATCAAATCAACCTGTTGGTCTTTAGGATTATTAGTCAATGCTTCATTACTATTCAATAAAGCTTTATAAAATCCAGTGTGTCTTTTACCAATCACTTCTTTTGCAATATTCCTACAAAAATCTCTGGGATACCCCCTATTTAAGAACAATGAAATAATGTATTCTATTTCTTGTTTGAAGTCCACCTCCTCACTGACAATTCTCGCTGCCCTCACCATCTGGCCTTTAACTACGGCCTTTTTCTGGTGGTGAGGGTGCCAACTATCAAAATGTAAATAAGAATTTGAGAAGGTGGGCTTCCTATATATTTTAGATACAAGCTTCTGTTTGATTTTGTCGTAATTTAACTGAATGTCTAAGTAACTTATGTTATCTTGACTGGTAACATATGTGAAATTTAAAAACCATACACAACTATTAATATATTCAAAAAAAGTATTGAGTGCTGCTTGCTCACCTTTCCAAATAATAATTAGGTCATCTAAAAAACGACCATAAAATTTGACGTTATTAATAAATAGATCTGTGTTAAACACATAATTCAATTCGCAATAGGTCAAAACAAAGTTGGCAAAATTGGGTGCACACGCTGCACCCATAGCTACTCCACTACTTTGTTTATAATGTGCTCCCTCAAAAAATATATAGTTATTTTTGAGAACAATTTCCATAAGTTTAACTATAACGTTAACTTTATTCTGATCGTATATATTAGTGTAATACAATTGCTCCTCTAACCATTCTAATCCACTGTCATGGGGTATAACAGTAAAAAGGTTGCATACATCCAATGTAACAAAAATATCCCCATCATGGATTTCTATAGCCTTAATTTTATTCAAAAGGTCCCAAGAATCCTTAAGTATATGAGAAAAATACTCAATACCTGGTTTTAAATGAAAATCTAAAAATTGACTAATGAAATGTGTCTTGCTCCGTTTACCGTCAACTATAGGTCTGAATTGTAGGTTATCCAGACCTTTATGTATTTTGGGGATTCCAAAAATACCACTAATAACTGGATATTCATTCTTCAAAAATTGCCACTCTTCTTCATCTATCTCACCTTGGAATAGCATGTCAAATAATGCATTATCAATTCTATTATATGCTATATATATCTCGTTCCTACTAACTTGCACATATGTGTCCCCTTCTAACATAGCATTCATATAAGACACATAATCTTCATAATCAACTATAACTATTCCACTGCCCTTATCGGGTTTCATAATTCTAATACCTGGGGTTGATATAATCCTATTTAATATGACTTCTTCCTCTACAGTTAAATTCTTATTACTATTACATTTTTTATTATTAATAGTATATTGGATAAAAGCATCCCTAAAATCATTTTCAGTTGCTTTTTCAAAAAAGGCCACCTTATCATGCATGGGTGGATTATAAAAACTAGGCTTGGATAATTTATTTGCACCTATCTGTCCACTGTCCCAGCTACTGCTTTGATACAATACCTTTAAATTCAATTTCCAAGTAAATATTTTCAAATCCAGTATTGTATTAACCAAATTACCCATCCTGCAAGGTACAAAACTAAAACCTTTTGAAAAAAGATTAACACATTCATTATTAAAAACTTGATTGGTATAATTGTATAACTTAAAATCCCCTTTTTGTATTAGTAACAATTTTGGGTTTAAAAAACAACCTGCATTCACTTTCTTGTATTTGTTGACTAATACCTATCTCTTGTATAGCCCCATTATCCACATACCCCCTATCTACAATGTTATGTATTACCACTGTATTGTTTGTATCGTTTGAACTGTAATAATCGGTATTGTCTAATGTTCCATCGTATGAATATATAGATAAATTACATAATACATCATCATTCGCTATACTCACACTACCAGAAACATGATCTATAACATCCACTATACTATTATTATCTATCGAATTTCCATCTGTTCGATGTTGTTGTTCATGTTCATTAAAAAGCAAAACAGTCTCTAAATGGATAATATCTGTACTGACTGCTTCACTCTCATACTTCGCACAACTGTCCAAATCAATGTTCTGTATAATATTAGAGTCAGTATATGTGCGCTGACCTGTGTCAAAACAGGATTTTGTCTCACTTTGAATGTCACTTTGCGTAGTACAATTACGACAGTAGTCTAAGCACATCGTGTTGTTATCATTGTCCATTGTAACTTGCAAGACTTCTGGTGTACAACTAAAGGAAGTACCGTCTATCTCCATAACCTGTGAATATGCCTGCTTCAAATTGTTCGATAACATAAAAGATACATCACCCCTTTGCATAAAATGAACCACTTGATTGTTATTCAAAGAATTGATCTTGTTATTAAATGGTAAGATTGAAAAATGCTGCTTACCAAGTACCTCCAAATGGTAGACGCCAGCGGCTACTTGCACGTCCCCCATGCATTTTTTTGCGGTTGTTGGAAATTGACTCTCTTATTTTTATCATAATCCCTTTTTGGTCTTGCCCCTGTAAATTCATATTATTCGTCATCCTCGTATTGGCGTTGGCCCCTAAGCCGTTTTGATCTTCTAAGTCCCTCTCGTTCTCCCGGGCTGCCATATTGCCGGTATCTGTCAACTTCCGAATGAAGAGGGGAAGTGATGTCATCCAGCTCATCCATACGAGTATTACCTCCATCCGATTTACCATCATTATTTCCCCGTGGTGTGGGTTTGGATTTAGGATAAACCAAACCAGAAGAATACACCTTTATATCCCTATTAATTTTATTTTGCTTTTTGTCGTAAATTACATTACAACTGTGTTCAACTTCTTTAATGATGTTAACATAGTTGGTATAATATTGATCAAAAAGAAGGTCCTGACTAATATAATTGTTTAAAGTATCCAATTCTGCCATCAGTACATCAATCTTTTTGTCATTGTAAGTGATCATAATTTCCATAAGGGCTAAGCCTGTTTTATTAAATAGTCCATGCAATTCTTTGAGCATATCAGGGTCTTGTTCACTGCCATTCGGATATCTCCACAGTCTTAACCCTTTGGGTACTACCCCCAATTCAATATTTTTTCGAAGGTATCCATTCTCCATTTGGGTTCTTTTAAGTTTAAACAATTTTACTTCAAAGGAACGTAACCACTCCCTCATGTTCCCCTCTATGATATTATTGCATCTGCTCATTGGGGTATGCTTGGAAGTAAAAGAATATTGATTGATCTTCCACGAATCTACACAAACTGATTCTACTTGTTCCGTTCGTGGCAGGCTATCACCATGCTGCCTGTTGCCGCTATTAACCAGACAACCTGATGTTGAATTCACTGGTACAGGTGTCGGTTGAGTGAGCGGCAAACCTAAACTGTCAGTGAGTTCCGTGTTGGTCTGGGCATTGTTCATAAGTTGATGAATTAGCGCAGTATGCAATTTTAACTGCTCATTCATTTGTACTGTTATACCCCATGACAGTGGATTAGAATGGTTAGAGGAGCAATTGTATTACACTAATTTATACGATCAGAATAAAGTTAACGTTATAGTTAAACTTATGGAAATTGTTCTCAAAAATAACTATATATTTTTTGAGGGAGCACATTATAAACAAAGCAGTGGAGTATCTATGGGTGCAGCGTGTGCACCCAATTTTGCCAACTTTGTTTTGACCTATTGGGAATTGAATTATGTGTTTAACACAGATCTATTTATTAATAACGTCAAATTTTATGGTCGTTTTTTAGATGACCTAATTATTATTTGGAAAGGTGAGCAAGCAGCACTCAATACTTTTTTTGAATATATTAATAGTTGTGTATGGTTTTTAAATTTTACATATGTTACCAGTCAAGATAACATAAGTTACTTAGACATTCAGTTAAATTACGATAAAATCAAACAGAAGCTCGTATCTAAAATATATAGGAAGCCCACCTTCTCAAATTCTTATTTACATTTTGATAGTTGGCACCCTCACCACCAGAAAAAGGCCGTAGTTAAAGGCCAGATGGTGAGGGCAGCGAGAATTGTCAGTGAGGAGGTGGACTTCAAACAAGAAATAGAATACATTATTTCATTGTTCTTAAATAGGGGGTATCCCAGAGATTTTTGTAGGAATATTGCAAAAGAAGTGATTGGTAAAAGCAACACTGGATTTTATAAAGCTTTATTGAATAGTAATGGTGAAGCATTGACTAATAATCCTAAAGACCAACAGGTTGATTTGATGAAATATATAGGTAACAATATTCCATTGTATATTACTACATTTAATGATACATCATGTATTATAAAGAATATAGTTAATAAAAATTGGAAATTGATAAATGCTGACAGGACAATGGGAGAAATATTCAAAGGACAAGTTACTTTTGTATTCAGGAAAGACACATCCTTTAGGGATTTGTTTGAAAGTTTGAACGTCAAAGTCAGTAATTTTTCACAAAAACCTTTGGGTAATTTTAAATGTGGTAGGTGTTCTACATGTAAGTACCTGATAAACACTGGTACAAATGTGATAGTCAATAACCATAATGTCAGAATTAGTCAAAATATTAATTGTTACACCACCAATGTAGTTTACATTGCAGTGTGTCAACAATGTGAAGGATTTTATGTCGGTAAGACTAGTAGGCATTTGAGAGATAGGATCAGAGAGCATTTATTGGACATTAAAAATAAAAAAATAACAAATGCATTAGCTAGACATGTAAATCAATGGGGAGATCATAGTTTTAAATTCTTTGGTGTATCACACCAACTTTTAGACCCTCAGGGCAAGATAACAAAATATAATTTGGATGTCCTAGAATTGCGGATGCAAATTATTTTAAATGCTCATCAATACCCTGGACTCAATGAATATATTAGTATTAAGCCTATCTTAAGATTGAAAAATATTAAAGGGTATTGATTTAGTTATATACCTATGTAGTTAGAATTGTTGACACATTTAATATATACAGCATTTTAACAGCATTTTGCACAATTTTTTATGATTATTTATGTATTTATTGATGTATTTATAGTGATGTATGTAATAGTTATCAATTTAATTATTTATTTACGTACTTATTTATGTAGAGAAGTTTTTAATACAATCTTGTATAACTTATAAGCATATTTTTATATTAATATATATCCGTGGATTTATTTCACGGCTTCTTTTGGGTTCTTTTGGGTATTTTATATTAACAACCTGGCATACATTGGCATATTTATTTTTGACATATATATATTATATTATATTATTACATTTTTTATTCTATATATATTATGATAGATTCTTATATCCCCTTATTCATTATAATTACAATTAATAATAATTTTAATTTTAATTTTAATTATATATATATATTTATTTAGTGCACATCATATGTTCATACAATGTATGTATTTATACATTTATATACATTTACATGGGTTGTATAATTACAATTACACTCCATATGATGGTTTTTGCTGCCTTAAAATCTAGCGAATTTATAATACATAATATAGGTTTTTCTTCAAGGTTCCTTTAAGTATATTTAGAACTCGCTATGTGTTTTAATTGGATAATTTGTTTCACTTAGTGTTAGTTTGGAGGGTATTTAAAGAAGTTTCACATTTCAGTTTGTTGTTCTGAAGAAGTTCGTTATATGAACGAAACCTAGGTCGACGTTATTTTAACATTTTCATGTGTTTCAATAAATTTCCTTTTACGTTTATGGACCTTGGGATTATTCGTTTTTGAATTTTGGCAGCAACGTAGGAGTTCAACACTTGCACTTCGGCTGAAGTGCCTTCTGTTCTCTTTTCATTCATCATTCTCATAACATTGTTTGTTGCAGTTAACATGAGAGCCCCTGTGTTTTCAACTCTACTATCAATATTACCTAATTGGACTACTTCACCATTAAAATGAGGTTTACGTATATTTTGTCGCTCTTTCCAAGCATCACTTATACATTTATCTATATCTACCTCTCTATAACCTCTATCAAGAAACTCCTGTTTAAGACTTAACAATGCCGTTGTTAATTTCAAATCATCATTATACAGATACGTAATCCTATATACCTGGCCTTTCAGTACATTAAACTTAAGATTAAGGTGCATACTTTTATTATGCAGCAAATTAATCTTTCTCATAGGGTTCCTATATAGACTGGTTTCTGTTTTGTTTAATTCATTCTTATTAATCCTCACATCAAGAAAATCTATTTCTTCAGATGAGTATTTATAAGTAAAGTTTAGAAACTCAGTTGTGGTATGTAGGTAGTTGATAAATTCTCTCACTCTTATCTTCAGTATCCTGCCATAGCAAAAAAACATTGTCAACAAAGCATGCATGCTGAATAAACAATGTCCTATATTCCTTATTCCTTAATACTTTATTGGTTTCCCATTGTACCAATGCTAGGTTGAAGTAGCTATTGGCACAAGCTGTGCCCATAGCCACGCCAACCTTCTGCATGTACAAGTCATCACCAAACACAAGCACATTATACTCAAAGATAATCTCTAATAGTGTGCAAATTAACCATGCCTTACTAGAATTATAACCTCTATCACTCAAGATTTCTCTAACACTATCTATACCCCATGCATTAGGTATGACCATGAACAATGATTCTATATCTAAAGTTACAAATAAGTACTCTGTACTGATATCTTTTGTTTTAATATGTAAATTCTGTAAAATGTAGCATTATCCTTTATATAGTTTGACACTCATCAAATAAGGGGTGTAAGTTCTTTTCAACATAGACAGAGAGGGGTTCAGTCACCCAACCTTTACTATAGACTGTCGATCTTACTGGTGGACAGTTGGTGTTTGTGTACTTTGGGTAAACCGTACATTGTGGGAACCAATGGATGTTCTACATTAAAGTATTCAAATAATGATTGTGAAATCATCCTTTTAATTTATAAATCAAAAATAAGAAATGAGATCTTATCAATAATACCTTTGACAAAATTACTGGGTATGCTTGTATAAGTACCTGCATCACTCAATAGGCATTGGATTTGCTGTATATATATATATATATATATATATATATATATATATATATATATATATATATATATATACATATATATATAGTGTTCTGTCTCACACCAGCACAACCCCTCTTTTATCAGCAGGTCTAATTTCAATAAAAGTTATTCAGTTTCAGTTCGCACAATGCATTATATTCTAACAAAGACAAATTATAATAGCTAGGTTTAGTGTCTTTCACAAATTCTTCTCTAATCTGCTTATCACAAATGTCTATAAAAACTTCATTGGTGGGATGTGGTGGCAGAACATATGTACTAGGTCTCTTAAAAATAATTCGCTGCTCATTAGTGTCTTTAAACATCATTTTCAAAGTTAGTGTTCTACCAAACAATTTCAAGTCCCTGAGGACATCAGCCAAATTAGCTCTCTGAGCCGGAATAAAGTTCAACCATTTTGATAGCAGAGATATTTGCGCTTCAGTAAGTGTGAAAGAAGAAATATTAATAACTAAACCCGCTAATTCCATTTCCAGGTCTTTCCTTAGTCGGGCGAATTGTTCATACTGTTCAAGCGCTGGACCCTGCCTTTCCTTACTCGACTTTTCAAGCTTTCTTTAATAGGTAAAGGGTTGGTCAACAAAAAACTGTTATCTACTAATGCCTGTGAATAATTTATATGATTCGGTAATGGTGGGGTAGAGCGAGCAGTCTTTTGCCTAACGGCTCTCTCCCCTGAATAAGCGGCATTAACATCTGCTCTTTTCTCCATTTTTTACGTGCTTTCATTCAATGTTAATGCTGGCTGTTCACTCAGTTCCACAGAGCTCACTCCGTTGCTGCTTCCTGTATCATTTCGTGGTGACGAATTCACGTTCACATTAGAATTCAATATGTCAATGTCTCCCATAGGTTTGTTAGTTTTCAATCTCTGCTCAAGCCTCTCTGATGTCATCGTAGCCTCACCTCTTTCATTTGACCAGGAAAAAACTGCACCTCGCTGAAAATTTTGCATATCCCTTTGCAACTTACGTACTTTGGCTGTCTGTAGCCATTTCTCGTACAATGCAATATTGTCATATAATAAGTCCATGTTATCTCTGATTACATCCATAGGATAACTATCATAAATTTCAATCTGTAGTGAATTCATTACATATAATAGTTCCATTCCTTGTGGACGAAAAAAGTCAATCAATAATTGCATG
The DNA here is from genome assembly GCF_019279795.1 of Protopterus annectens. NCBI lineage: Eukaryota > Metazoa > Chordata > Ceratodontiformes > Protopteridae > Protopterus > Protopterus annectens. The sequence continues at coordinate 1,604,550,153 of NC_056732.1, forward strand.
TATTGAGCGCTCAATTTCAAATGAAGCACTTGCCATTGTCTAAGCAATTCGGGGTAAGTTCGTCCATAACTGGGCATATTAAAAACTCTAAGTCCCCTCGGTGCTAGCTGATATTTAAGTGAGGCTTCCATATGAAGGTGTTGCCATTGCAAATGCTTACACTTGTACAGTTTATCGTCTAGTGTGTTATATATGAAAATTGCCCAGTAATTCATCTCCATTTAAATTAGGTATTGCTTGTGTGATTACCTCATTCAGGAGCAAAGGATTCACATTTGCTTCCAATATCTTGTTTAAATGCTTTGTTTTAGTCATCGTTGGATCTGTCCCATTCGCAGGATTATAAGGAAGTTCGATTTGTATAGCCTCAGAATTACCTTCTGCCATGTCCAGGTATAGGAAGATAAATGGAATTCCAGCAAATAAAACAGTCCTATAGACCCGAATAAAGTAACCAAAGAATAAAATAATAATAAGAAATCAAAAACTTTGTTTACTCATGGCCAGTACAAAACTGTTTATTGAATAGCAAGAAAATTCACCGTTCTTCTCACCGCTTCATTAGACTACATAGAAATAAAACCAACTCGTCTTAAATACTAATATAAACCAATTAGGTAATAAGCTTAATTAACTAATGAATCAAACATTTAAAGAAACAGTATCAGTATTCAAACTTAAAAACATACTTACATACACAACATAAAAACAAATCTATGCCGATATCTTCTTATTCAATGTTTAAGTGCCTTAGCTTTGAGAAAGGGCTTCAGTGACACTCTACTGTTTAAACCATGAGGTTTATCAGAATGAAATAGAAGTATCCACTTCTGTTCAGCTGCCTCTGTGAGGTTCCTAAAATCACCAGCCCTCAAGCTTTCATTAAGAATTTCTAATACAAAGAATTTAAAAACATGATTCTTACTCTGTTTAGCAACATGTTGAGCTAGGGCATTTGTGTCTTTAGTGTTGTTAATATCCCTGGAATGTTCTAATATTCTATCTTTTAGCAAACAGTTAGTTTTGCCGATGTAAAACATAAAACATACAGTGCATTTGCAGTGCATATGCTTGTGCCAATAGCTACACCAACCTAGCATTGGTACAACGAGAAACCAATAAAGTATTAAGGAGTGAGGAATACAGGACATTGATTATTTGGTATGCACTCTTTGTTGACAATATTTTTTTTGCTACGGCAGGATACCGAATATAGATTGAGAGAAATTATCAGCTATCTACATACCACAACTGAGTTTCTAAAATTTTCTTAAAAATACTCATCTGAAGAAATAGATTTTCTTGATGTGAGGATTAATAAGAATGAATTAAACAATATAGAAACCAGCCTATATAGGAAACCTATGAGCAGGAATAATCTGCTGCATAATAAAAGTATGTACCCTAATCATGTTAAGTTTAATGTACTGAAAGGCCAGGTATATAGGATTATGTGTCTGTATAATGAGGATTTGAAATTAACAACAGCATTGTTGAGTCATAAACAGGAGTTTCTTGATAGAGGTTATAGAGAGGTAGATGTTGTTGTTGTTGTCTTTCGGCTTTTCCCGGTTAGGGGTCGCCACAGCAGGACTCCGGTCCGCTAATGATTGGCAGTAGATTTTCACGGTGCCGAGTTGCCAGCTCAATGCCCAACCTTCAACGAAGGCACGCCCATTCACGCATGTCTTTCGGAACGCCACTCGACCCACGGGGAGGACATGCAGACTCCACACAGAAGGCACTCCCCGCACACTAGCTGAGAATCGAACGGGAGAACCTCTTGCTGTGAGGCAACAACGCTACTGCTGCACCATCGCGGATTTAGATAAATATATAAGTGATGCTTGGAAAGAGCGACAGAATAGATGTAAACCTCATTTTAATGGTGAAATAGTCCAATTAGGTAATATTGATAGTAGAGTTGAAAACACAGGGGCTCTCATGTTAACTACAATAAACAATGTTATGAAAATGCCTTTATCTTATTCCAGTAATATAAATATATCCATGGATTCAGCAAGCTCTGCATGGCATGCAGGAATAGTGCAGGAGCTGCTGGTGGCAATATGACCGCCTTGCAATCCAGGCATAAGCTCCCAAGTTGTGCATGAGTGCTCCTGCACTATTCCTGCACGGGCACAGCTCCTGTATGCAACTTACCCCATTTGCAGGTGAAAACCATGCAGATGAGGTGAATTTGTGATCCAGGAAGCTGGCAGCAGACCATGCAGGACTAGTGTAGTCTGCAGAAATGTAAATGGTTATTAACCGAGTACATTTCTGCAAACTACAAAATGGAGCCATGACAGCTCCAAATAAAGGGTGTATATAATGTGGAAAGCATGCCAGTGCCAAATATATGTCAATTAGCATGGAAAACAGTTGAAAAAAAATAACTTTGTTTTTTTTTAGCCAATTTCGTCCGTTTAAGCATAGGGTAGCGGCACACAAATGGGGTTGGGCTGAAAATATAAAAAAGAACTTGAAATAAGCATTATATCCAAAATCACAATTTTGCCATTATACTCAATGGCAGGCAGAAGACAACATGGCCAGTGAATAGTGGGTGCAAAGGGGGAAGGCTCAGTGCCAGACTTGTAACTAGACATTAGCTGGCAATCCTATGCAAATGAGGGGAATGATACTGAATCCCAGATCCCCCCTCATGGCTAGCCTGCACCCAACCGTGTCGGTGCAGGAAGACCATGATGCAAGCCTAAGAGCTAGCTGACATCATAGAGGGGTGTGTACTGAAACCCTGTTGCCTGGGTTTGCCCTTAGCTTAGCAGTGCTAAGTAAGGGTGTGTGTCTGAGTCTGCCTAGCATTCTTTACATTGCCTAAACGGGTGTGCATGCCGCTCACCATGTTTGAAAGGAAAAAAAAAAAGTAAACCAGGAAATAGTAACTCCGTGCACATCTGAGCACTGTGTTTGTGCGGCGCGCCCCTGGGCTTAAACAGAAAGGCAATGGGAAGGGAAAACTGTAGTAGGAAGGTAATCTAGAAGAGATAGCATAGCTGGCAGGTGAAATGTATCAGAATCAGCCAATTACACAGGCAGCAACCCAGCCCAGCACACCACTATAAACTATGCAAACACCTTTCCCTCTGTTTTTTCCCACAAACTCTACACCACCAGTGTACACAAGTGGGGAAATTTTACCAAACAAAAGCAACAAAATGATAGGGGCTCCCAGCAGCTATCATAAATCAACATGTGGAAGAGGCTGAGGGTGGTGAGGATGCGAATGCTGATGACCAACCCACAGTGAGGAGAAGGAGAAGAGTATACCGACCCAGGGTAACCTACCAGGAGCTACATGAGCTGGAGATAGTGGAGTGCTGTAGGGGGGACAGGGTCCTCCTACAGCAAATTGTTGAGCTGAGCTGGCCACACCTCACACACAGAACCAACAGAGGGGAACCCATCCCAGTGGATACCAAGGTATGTGTAGGCCTTAGAATACTAGCCACAGATACCTTCCAGAGGCCAACTGTGGATATTATAGGGATCTCACAGGCATCAGCATCCAGGGTACTCCACCAGTTCTTGGATGCCATGTCAGCACATGCCAGTGAGCATGTAAATTTCCATAACAGCCATGAGGCGTTGACCAGCAATATGCATATCTTCCACCAAATAGCAGAATACCCTGAGGTAGTGGGTGCTATAGACATATGCACATATGCATCAAAGTACCACCCAGTAAGCAAGGTAGGGTCTACATCAACTGCAAGGGCTTCCTCTCCATCAACTGCCTGGTTGTATGCAATGCCCAGGACATTATAATGAATGTGTGTGCTGACTGCCCTGGAAGCTATCATGACTCCCACATTGGGCATATGATGCAGCTGTACCACAGATTTGCCAATGGGGACATCTTTTATGGCCACCTAGTGGGCAGTGCTGTTTACGCACTGAAGCCATGGCTGATGGTACCTATCAGAAATGCACACACACCCGAACAAGAACTCCATAATGAGGCACAAGCACAGACCAGAATCATAATAGAGCATGTGTTTGGGATGCTGAAGTCATGGCTCTGGTGCTTGGACACATCCAGTGGTGCCTTGCAGTACTCACCAGCTACATGTACCCAAATTCTCATTGTATGTGCCATGCTACACAATATGATCTTGCAGAAACAGCTGCAGCAGGAACAGCCTGGGGCAGGACCACACAGCCACCCACCACTGCCATGGCCTGCACAGGCACAGAGTGACTCAGACTCAGGCACCTCTCTGGTCTTATCCCTGCTGTTGGGAATTAGTACAATATGACCCACACCTCTGTATGGCAATAGCTAAAAAATGCAGCATGCAGAACAGGTGTCCCATGCAGGTGTGTCCCTAGCTGTAAGCAGCACCCTGCCAGAATCCACACCACTGGATCAATACTGACAGAAAGTTTTGGCACTAATACCTTGCACACCTACCCTGTCTCCCCAAGGGAATATAGCGTATTGCAGTCTGGGACTGTAGGAGTGACAGAATGCAACAGCCTGCTACTCTGGCCTGCATCACTACCAAATGGCCTACAGTCCTCTGCCAAAGGCCTGTGTGTCACCCGTACTGTCAATGTATGTTATGTCATGGACTCCCAAATAGCAACATAACACAGTCCACAGAACCCAAATGCAAGGCCATCTGGACAAATCTCCAGTAAATGTCCGCCATGTCCTACTGCATGGATTGTGGACCAACACCAAATTAATGCTGGGATGAGGTGATAACTATAGGTAAGATATCAGATAATGTTTGCATAATGTTTGGAAGAGGATAGAATAATAGAGGGGGGGTAGAAGTATGGACGGCAATGAGTGTGTGAAGTCCGAAACTCAGCTGTGTGTACATACTATCCCTGGCTGCAAACACAAGAATGGGTGGCTACAAACCTACTCATAAACCACAATGTGAAGGGGTAATGTCCAGAATTATGATCCCTGCCTCTGGGTAACCTGTGTGAATCTGTACAG